>NW_011948416.1:8263954-8351446 GCF_000503995.2 Ceratosolen solmsi marchali | reverse complement strand
GAAAAATGGTGAAGTCAACGCGCCGACTTAGCGTCGGCGATATAATTTACGACGACGAGCCCAGGTCGACGATGTATATAACATGTAAATATCCGTGTCGAAACTTCGATTCTCGACTGTATGCAAATGATCGCGCGTGCATGTGAGAGCGAACAAGAAAAGTGAAACAAAGGGCGAGCGCGCAAAATGCTGATAAGAGGGACGAAGGGGCAGGAGTTATATATATATATATATATATATATTTATTTTTTTTTATTCTCAGGGAGAGAGAGAGAGAGAGAGAGAGAGAGAGAGAGAAGTGAGAGGGTGGGAGAACGGGAGGAATGCGGGACATAGAGAAATAAAAAGATTGCGTAGTGTACACTGTGTGTCGTGGTGAGTTTAACAAAAAACTCACAGTATATAAGTACGAGGACACATTTTTCACTACGAAGCTCATATTCCTTCCTTCTCTTTCTTCATTCATTTCTTACCGTCCATATTTTGCACGGGTTTTTCATTGTGAATTCATGAAAAGAGTTCATTTTCGCCCTGATATACTTGAGAGAAACGATTATCTTAATTATATCGCGGTTTGAATTATGTACAAGTAGTTGGGTAGTGAAGCACGTTGCGCTAATAAAAAATAAATTAAAATTCGCGGATATATGTAGTCGTTTGCTTTGGAATCAATTAATTGAAGGAGGTATTATTATTATGGTCACCGAAAGCATTTTAATTATAAAACAAAGCATTTTCAATCAATTTCAGAAATAAAGATTAATTTTATGTTAATTTAAAAACAGATTTTGCTTTATACAAGCAAAAAAAATAAAATCAGAGTTTCATCAACTGTAAAAAAATATTTAAATCTGAATTTTTTTAATGTGGATCACCAGTCAAATACTAAACGAATAATTATGACAAGAAATCGGATTTTTTTATTTTTATTTTTAAGTGAATAGTTTTCTTTCCTATTTCAGTTATTTTTAACAATCAACGTATCGTTAGAATTTGCAATGCACTATATAAAAAAAATATATATATATATATATATATATATATATTAAATAGTAAAGGTAGCAGTATTCGATATAAATGGCCTTTCTTCTTTTAACCTTAAATGACCTTTACTTGTGAATGTCAATATTTTCATATTTTATGTTTAATTTGCTAGTTTTATTAAAATTACTCTTAAATATATTATCGAATTCAATTTATGTTGGATTATGACGATAAAGGATGATATTGATATCCCTAGCCTTTGAAAAGCTAATTTTTATTTTATTTCATAAACATATTTTATAGCTCGATTAGTTAATACCATAATTATTTTCATTGCTCAAATGCACTCATTATGAATCGATCAGTCCATTAAAATAGAATTTAATTTACCAATTATTTTTGGCTAATTATTATAATATAGCTATTCAAGGCACGAGATGATTAATATTAAATATAATTAAATTTTAATTAGTTTTACATAGTAATTATAGTAGATAGAAATTTTGTCATAAAATTATGTGCTTCGTAGTTTAATTATTATCGTTCGGAATGCTATTCAATCTATTTTTATCCATATCGAATGATAAATATAGTGAAATAATACTCATTGGTTTTTATACCTTCGATAACGCAATTACAATTAGCAATTTAGATGATAAAATATCTAAACGTTAACTAATACGAGGGAAATGGCTATCTACTAATTATCGAAATTCAACATTCTTAACTTATTAACCGAATGGACAATGGTTGTACTTCTATCCAGACTTCTCACTATCCTTAGATTATAATTTGTAATAGTGTCATTACCTACGCCCATAAAATGACATTAGCCGTAGTATTTAAAAACAGGAAAAAGAAAAAGAAAAGTAAATTTAATGGCTGGGACAAGGCGAAAAACTCATAAAGACCGATAAGAAAATAAATCAATGAGCCCCTATTCGAGATAATGCCCAATACACTTAATCTTGCTCAATTACCTAACACTGTACAAATTAATTTGTTTAAACAAGACTCCCTCCTCCCCTGCTCGCTCTTTCCACTTCACCATTCACGATATCGCCTCGATCGCTCAAAATATGAACGATCGCATAACCGACGGATTAACGCCCGTCCGGTGTGCATTAAATGCATTCTCCTGCATTTCTTAAGCGTCACTCTGATTGATCGCTCCTGCCAATGAACTTCCTCGCGTCGTGGTAGTAACGTTATGCCAGCGATCCACGGCAAATTCCATTAATGATATCAGTTTTTTCAATTCTCGAGTGCCGGAAGAGGTGGTGGTCGAGGGCGCCGAGGTGAAGGAAACCCCAAGGAATTACATTTCCGTATGTAATTGGGGGATGATTCCGTTTATCAATGAGCGACTCTGCTTTGCCGAGGGAAAAATATGACTCTGAAGCACTTTGTAGCTTAGATCTTTGCATCGGCTGTGATAAATAAAAAATAGAATTTACATGGTATTCGCACGAATGGAGATAACGACGAATGGCATGCAAATACTTGACATGTTAATAAATTCATAATTACGTCTCGTCATTGGTGACAATATGTAGATCTAGACAATCTGTATATAGAATAGAGTATGTAATACTTTGTGGCAAAAACTTTTTTATTTTAGGTTAACCAAACATGATTTCATTTAAACAGAAACAGTACACTTAGAATACGCGGCCAAATTTGTAGAATGTATGTGCAACATTCCAAATCCGATTTGAAAGATCGAACGACAAATGTATTTACATTTATTACTAATAATTCATCTTTCATGTATTTCTTGTGTCGAATTAAATTATAAATTGGTTGTAAAAGCTTTGAATACGTCATCGTTATTAGCTTTTGTAATGTTTTGTTTAGAAACAGCCGGTGTAGTCGTTTGTAGTGGTTGACTGTGTGTTTACTGTCTCTTGACTACGCACGCGCGCGTGCACACAAATTTCAAACTGTCAATAGGAAAGAGACTAAGTTATAAATGTCGATAAAGGCAGCTTCTAGAAAAATTTTTCTGTTCTATGCCCATGGTCAGGTATCGAAACCTCTTGAAGTATTTCAAAGTATTCTTTTTATTTATCTTCCATCGCTCAATTCTTTGTGCTTCCTTGCTCGATCAATACCACTACTCCGATAGATATTCACCTATTTGTTTCAATCAAATATATAGATTTTGTTTACTTGAAACAGATGGGCGATCAGTAAGATCGAGTAAGGAAGCATTTAAAATAACTTAATAATTTAATATGACAATCTAATTAATGTTTATGTCAAGTATCGCAGTGTTGGCTGAAATTTATTAAAGCTAAGTTAAAGTGTTGCTGTATAATGAATACTATAACGATAATTCTGTTACATAAGTGGTAAAATGATAATTGTTTTTCTATTGTAATAAATGACAATAAAAATGATATCATTTCATATGTGACGTCAATATTGTTTGAAAATTTGAATCTTTAATTTGAGGTGTTTAGGTGCTTCACCATTAAATTGTTTACCCTACGACTTCTTTTTCGAAAAAGAATTTTATGTTTTATATGCGTGAATAAATAGATTAAATAAAACAATTTTTTTTAACCACCAAATAATTCCATAATTTTTCTGTAAATGTAAATATATAATAATTGTACTTGATAATATGTATTATTTTGATCTGTATTTGTTATTTAAATTTATAAATCTTATATTTAAATATGAGGATGTAACGAAATGATTATTCGTTATCGTTTATTTCTGAAGTATTTTAACTCGTTCTCAAGACGAGTTTACATTAAAATTTATAGCATTTGTACTATATAAATTTATGATTTTCTGTATTTTTTTAAATTCTATTTTCTGATAAATATTTCGTTATCATGAACGCCGTATATTACATTTTTTTAAATTTCTACATATATTTTTCATTTTATACTGTAGCTAAGGAGTAAAATAACGAAAGGTTAATATATTCCGAATTTTTATCATTCTGTTACTATAAATTTTACCTTCGAATCGGTTTTAAATGAAATAAAAATAATTAGAAGAATCGATATAATAAGTAGGGACGTTGACAATTCTCCAACAACAAATTCCACTTTAAATTAATATTAGCCTCTAAATTGTTAAATATTTTCTACAAATGATTAATCATTAACTTCATTAATAGACACTATTTCTTTGTAACACAATAAATCTTTCATTAACACATCGATCAATAGTTATACTCGAGAGTCAATAATACCGGTTATTCTCTGCTAATTGGGTCGATGAAACTGTTATTATAAATGCAAATGAATTAATTTTTTTTTATACCAAGAAATCGTTAGACTTAAATGGAAAAACAAGCGTAGAAAACATATAATTTTCAATAAAAACTCATAATGTATAGAAATTTTAATTAATTTTAAAATAAAACTTTTTGTCTTTTTCTTTCATACGAAGTATCTTAATAGTATTAAAAGAAAAAAAAAAAGAAAAAAAAAATATAACGAGTTTATTTGCAAGGAGTAAGGAGATAGTGAAAATAAGTGAAATTACAATCGTCGATTCATTTTCATATATTTTGACCATTAATACGAAGATGATATTGCTTAATTAAAGGACATTTCAACTAAATTAATATTTATTACATCTACATGTTAATGTTTAAATTTTTATACACGCAGTATGGCTTTATTTATTATAAATATATTTCAAGTAGAATATAAGTAAAAATATTCATTATTATATTTTAAATTCATAGATAAGAAAAATAGACTTTTGTTTAGATAAAGTGTTAATCGAAAATAATTTTTGGATATTATTATAAAATTCATTAACATTAGAATGTTGCTAAATCTAATGCTTAAGACAAATTATAGAGTCATTTAGAATTATGATAAATATAAATAATTTAATCAGATTAGTGATTATTTGCGCGATCTCTTTATTTATGTTATTGATTTATATTGATAATTCGAATATTAAAACAATTAAATAACAAATTATATGATATGAATGTATTGTATTAATGCGACCGAAGCATTAATTATTAATTGCTGATAGTACATTAATTCTGGATAATATTTAAGTTTTTTATTTATTCAATGAGAAGCATTAATATTTTGTAATGAACACAAGAAAATTTTGTAATTCAAGAATATTTTTGTTTTCATTCTTGTACATTCTTGAATTACGTTTTAATGCATATGTATACAGTGCGCGTGCGCGCGCGTGTATGTGTAGCGAGCAAGATTGTTTGTGTGCGTGCGTTTGCGCGCGCGCGTGCGCGTGGATGTATTTATAAATTTGTATTTAAATAAAGCGTCGTTGATAGGAATTTTTAATTAAAGAATATAATTTATTTATTATGTGTGAATTGTTGCTATGGCTTATAGATCTATTTGTCAGTATAATTGATGTCATACTGATTGATAAATAATTTGCAAACGACATATACTTTAAGACGCAATAAATATATTCCATATTAAGTAATTAAAATAGCTACCATTTTGCCATCATATGACTTACATTTTATTGGTAATATTTCCTTATTATAATAATAGTTTGTTATATTCTACTGATTTCTCAGTTCTTCGGTGCCTCCAATATTTTCAGTCCCTGTTTGCCTTTGAAGCTTCTCTTCTTTCTCCGTCTCATTCACCTTCTTTCTCTCTCTCTCTCTCTCTCTCTCTATCTCTCTCTCCCTCTATCTATCTATCTATCTTTATAGTGCCTTCTCTTACAGCATCAGATGTAAGAGAGCGAAAGAAGTAGAAGTCAGTTCTCGTGCTGCTTGGAAAGATAATAAGAAGTAGAAGTAAAAGTCGCTGAACGGGTCTACATGAAAGAGTTAGAGCGAGAAACAAGATGAATGATAGAGAGAGAGAGAGAGAGAGAGAGAGAGAGAGAGAGAGAGAGAGAGAGAGAGGGCGAGTGAGTGAGGAGGGGAGAAAAAGCGATAGAACGAGGGGAAGAATGATCGAGGACGAGGGGACGGGAGAACAAGGGATAAAGAAAGGTGAAGCAACTAAGATGACTACTCCACACGGAAAAAAGGGTCAATAAAATGTAAGGAATTCTCTCGACAAAGTATTACTAAAGTAAACAGTGAAAAAGATGTTTCCGTGCTGAGTTAACCATTGTACTAATTCAAATCGATATGATTAAAAGGCGAGTCCGCTTATCGTCCGCAGACTTGCAAAAGGAAACTAAAACAGCTTCACCGGCCTAGATTGCCTTGCTGCTACCACATATAACTTGGTCCAGCGTCGATGGTACTATCTTTGCAACCATCTCAATTCTTGCACTGTAACTGAGTCAACAATATTATCGGTGTCGAGATATTTTGGCCCCATCGACTGTACTTTTGTTCTTGCATTTTTTGCTAGGAAGATGGAGGGAAATGTAGTGGTGAGTCAAGTGAATTTGATCTAAGGGTTAAGCGAATCTTATCTAAGGAAGTAGCCGAGATAATTTTCGCGTTGAGGTGGAGGGGGGGGGGTAATTTAACTTTAATTATTCATAGTTGGATTGGTATTTTTTTGTTTTTTATTTTTTTTGTTTTTAAGGTTTTTCGGATACAGAGACCTTTTGGTTGTCTACTATTACGGAATAAGCCAAATGAAAATTTTAGGCTAAATATCATGTACGGCCTCGTGTGATGGGGGATGGGATGGAAAACGCTAAACGACGAGGGAAAAGATGAGATTAGGGAAGAGGATTCAGATAAAGTATAAAGTGAAGAATAAAGGAAAGGATGTGATGCAAGAGCGTATGTTGAAAGACCGACTGATGATGATGATGATGATGATGATGATGATGATGATGATGATGATGATGATGATGATGATGATGATGATGATGATGATGATGATGATGATGATGATGATGATGATGATGATGATGATGATGATGATGATGATGATGATGATGATGATGATGATGAAGGACCAAGTAGCATAGCGAAGAATGCGGCGGTTACCAAACTGTTCTGGTTGCAGGTTGACACGTTCTTATTGGCTCATGTAGAAACAAAATGGCGTTGTATAAAGTAAGTCTGGTACTTCTGGGAGCTTGAAGATAAGATGTTCGGAAATTGAGAAGCAGCAATATGTGGAGCGAGAGTGAATGTAACAGAAAACAAGTAAGAAAAGTTCTAGAGCCCAAGGGGAAGAAGAGCTGCGATGAAGCTTTGGTGCAAAAAGTCACGACCATCAACCTGTACCACCATGACTGCCTACGGAAGAATAGAAATGGGAGATGTACCAGATGTGAAGTCAAAAAAGGGGGGGGGGTCGGGGAAATTTGAGAGAGCTGAAGATAAAAGGGGATGAGAAAGAGAAGATCCTTTCAAAATCAGTGTGTAACGCACACTCGCTCTGAATGAGTTACGCACGCATACGTAGACGCACGGCGGATATGAGAAGCCGAGACATACTATACTTCGGTACGAAACGAAGTTTCTCGAAGGACGATGCTAAAGGTATACCAGAGAAATGTGCGGGAAAATAAATGGATTTTTGGGGGTCCCTGTCAGTTTAGAGATATTTCGTTGAAGGAGTTATGTCTACCTGTGAGGTCGAAAAAAGCATATATTTTCAGGATTACTTCAAGCTTATCTATTTAACTATAAATTAGACGCTTTAAATGCATACGCAAAAAGCACGTGGAGTAATATTTTCACGACCGATTTCAATTAAATAAATGGACTATTACGTTACACGTTGGCGATATTTATTGATTAGAGTATTTTGTTGGTGAAAGTCGAGTTCGCGAACGACAAGTTCGGCCACCTTTCAATTATTCGTCAACTTAATTTCAATTTAATATGTGCCACTTGTCGAAACATTGTTATTTAAATGGTTGAATTGTCTAGCGACGACGCCACAAGTTGTTGAATTAAATATTTTCTTACGTAAATAAGCAATTTGCCAAAATTTGATAATTCTTGTTAAGAATTTGTAGATAAGTGTATACCATTAAGGAATTATTTCAATTTGGTGTTCCAAGTAGTCACATTTGAAAATATATGCTACCTGGCGTGAAGGATTTCTTAAGAAATTTTATTATTCGAAAAAATTTGCTGAATATGCTGAAGAAATTTTCAATTAATCCAAGTACGTCGTACATGGGCCCAAGCGCAATCATTTGAAAAGCAAAATATTAACGTGACGCGACTAATTTAATTGCAATAAATATTATTTTTTTGTTTTTTTTTTTGTTTTTTTTTTGTTTTTTTGTTTTTGTTTTTTGTTTTTTTTGTTTTTTTTGTTTTTTTTGTTTGTCTTTTGTAGTATTTATGCGGTATTTTGTCGTTTTATGTAATAGCGATCATATTTCGTATTAGTGAAACTCCAGGCAAACGGACAGTTGGCTTAAAAAATATTAGATTACGAAATTTTATCATGTTAGCTTTATATGATTATTTATTTACACATTAGTCGAATAAAAGGAATTTTTTTTTAAACGAAATACTTAAATGCTACATCATTTTCATAAATAATACACGTTATTTATAAGGTAGTTTTATTTTATTTCAGAATTTAAATCAACAGTCTCTTGTTCGATTGATTGCAACTCTACGAGTGATGGAGAAAAATAATAACAATATAAACCACATGTAAAGAGGAGAATAAATTAATCTCTATATACATATAGATATATATTTATTAAACTTGGCCATTATCGGTCCTATTTTCTATCCAGTCCCCATTATTATCACAAGTCACACTTTTTTAAAAGACACTTTATAATAGCTGAATTGGATTCCCGTTGCTTCTCCATTTTTCAACATAATTAGCATGACTCGTCATTTTGAATTAGGAAGAATCTAGATATGATATTGTCTGCTTTATAATTTGTCCATAGCAGGCACGTTTTTTCAACAGTTCAATACTTTCCATCTAACGCCTTATTGTACAATATTTGATGCTTCAACCCTCGTCTCAAAAGCATTTTTATACCTTCTGCTAAACTAAGCGAATTCATTTATTTATTCTAATTATGTTTGATTTTCACGATTTTTTGCTAGCTGTACGCTTACGGCGCAACCATTGCAAACAAAATTGATGCTCCTATTTTGCTTTTGCTTCATGCTTAACGAACAAAGCAACTTTATGAAATATTTTATTTAGTACGAACGTTGCATACTTACGTTATACAGGAACATACTGAAACATAACGCTGAAGCCATTGTGCTTCGTGTTCGTACATCAATGTTAAGAAAAAAAAAAAAAAAAAAAAAAACAAAAAAAAAAAAAAAAAAAAAAAAAAAAAAAAGAAAAAAAAGCAAATAAAAATTATCAGTTTTTATTCAGTTTGACTTCGCTTTCAATACGATCTCATACCACATCACTAATCTATGAACTACAATCTTTTACAGTTAGTGATCATGACATTAAATGATTTCTCTTATATCTCACTGACACATGCCAAGCTGTTATTGATGAGGCTGGTTAGGTATTGGATTGGATCAACATCTTTACAATGGTACCGCGGAGATCTAAATTTTTTTTTTTTTGTATTTTTATTTTTGCCATCCAAATCATCAACATCCATAGGTTTTAGATTTTTGTAACATCTAATTTGTATGTATGATGCTCGGGTTCAGCGAAGTTGTAGATGGTAATATTGCCGAGCTCGTATTAATGTGACGATTGTGCGTAACTTTATCATATACGACTTGCATTTCATTTAAATTTTAATAATTAATATTCAAGAATCCTTAATGCCAATATAATGGCCTGGATGTATACTACTTGGTTTAAAAATATTTATAAAATACCTGAGTTGTCGTCACGCAAAAGGGCTTAATCCCATCATACACTCGATGTTAAGGAAAGTTTAATTGGGAAAGTCGGATTGTTGATTATATTGATCGTGAAAACTACAGCAGCCATCCATTTATCAATCATTTATCAATGTATATCCTTCATTAGTTAATTCGAAATAACTACTGTTGTTATTATTATATTTACTCTATTCGTCTTACTTACAATCCCTTATAATTGTATAGGTAGAAGAAAAAATGTGAAACTGCAACGAGTTTAAAATATATCTACCAATTAGTCTTAGGCAATACTTTTTGTACAGCTCATGTTATCCCCTATTGAGGCCAATTATGTGGTCACGGTCAAGGCTCGTTGAGAGCATTTTATGGGTATTTTAACCTTTTCGGTCTTCAAGAATAGCAGGTTCGATACCTGACTAAAAGCTTTATTCGGATGATCGACGCTGGCGTGCGGAGGTTCGATCATCATTGCTCTGATATTTTCTTTATATGCATATGTTCACCTGCCTGACTTAAAGAAAAAATTTTTTTTTCTGTTTTTTTTTTCTGTTGTTTTTTTTTTGTTTGTTTTATTTTTGGTTTTGTTTTGTTTTTGTAAAAGTGTCTTTGGCTTTGGAATCAATTTATCTATCCAATATCCTCTACTCTTCGACACACCATAATTCGTGTTCTCTGTTTTGCTACCTGCGATACGTTACGGAAAATAAGGAAGCAAAATACAAATAACTTCGTGTTCATGTTCAAGTTATTTGTTTAACTTTTAATTACATATACGTAGGTATCGATGTATATGACTGTCGTATTTCGTTTACATAGTAGACAATTCTTGATTCTTGTTGCTCGGAATCTCTTAGTCTTTAATCTTAATAAAATTAAATCGATTCGAAATCTCTTTACAGACTTCCCTTTAAGATAGTTCTACCATTTGTGCCTGGTGAAGTTGAAGAAGAAAAAAAGAAGAGCATTCAATTTGTGCTTAATGAAGATGAGGTTTTCGTTTTTTCGACTGAGTTCTAAACGATGTATTTGATTGATATTCTTTCTTTTACTTAGAGTGTGTTCATTCTGCAATCAATTTAGCCAGCCTTTGTTGTAAAGTTTGTTTATTTGTTCGATACAATTTCTAAACTATAGTTAGGTATCTTTTTAAATGCTCGTATTTCTATGAGATTTATAGATATCAATTATAATTTCTGTGCAAGTAATATTTAAATGTAAAACATTAGTTCTGTAATGCTTTTAGTGAAAGTCATAGCTTTCTTGATAATGTACACTCGAAGGGCTTAGTACAATAGAAGAGAGGGAAAGCTTAAACAAAATAAATAAAAATAAACGATAAAAACCAAAACAAAGAAAAAACAAAACAAAACCAAAATCAATTAAAATAATAAAATATCTATTAATTCAATTTTAAAAGAAAAAATTTTAATTTAATATGTATTTCATTCGCGTGTTGTTCGTTTAGTGCTACACTGTGCTTGGAAGAACTTTTCTTTTTTTTTTTTTTTTTTTTTATCGCAGGCCATATCGTTCGTAATTGATTAACTGATTCGCTGATTGAACTTGCTAAAGACAAATAAATCTAATATTTTACAAGAATGCAGACCTAAATATATGTTTACTTTACTTCCTAATGATAAAATGCTCTCATCTTTCGTTCTTCTCTCTTTCTTCGCCTCGTAAAAGGCACTTGTTTATTGATAAAAATTGCAGTCGTTAATCTACTATTAAGATTATTTTTCATTGTTAAACAGTAAGAAGAATGACAGTTAGAGTTTATTTCAGTTATAGAAAATACTTAATTATACATGAAATCGATTTGCTTTAATAATAGTGAGTGATCAGCATACAAAACAGTATTTACTAAAATTACGAGTGTTCAATTTTACGTAAAATTATTAGAATCTATTACCATTAGAATGGCAATTACTATTTCTACGATCTCACCTCACTTCAATGTGTTTCAACATTTTCGTCGAAGGATCTTAGAGATGAGGTAAACGAGAAGAGAAATTAAGAGAGGAGTTTCAAACGCGAAGAAGTAAAGTTGAGAAAGAAGTAGATGAGAGAGAGAGAGAGAGAGAGAGAGAGAGAGAGAGAGAGAGAGAGAGACAGACAGACAGACGGAGAAGTGGAAGTGTAGTAGCCATTGTTGCAGAGAAGTCGGTAAGCATTTCATGTTCTGGAATGTCGTTCGAAGCCGAGTCAGACGTCAGCAGCGCCGGTACACTCGGCTGCTAAGGTTCTTTGGTCCCACGGACCACACTCTTCTTCTGTCATCCTCTATTTCCTTCTCTGTTGCTCGCGCGCGTACATGACATACGTTTTCGTCAAGGGGTCACGACTCCATGTACACACACACACACACACACACACACACACACCCGCTCTCTCTCTCTCTCTCTCTCTCTCTCTCTCTCTCTCTCTTTCACTCGCACAAGAGTGCTGCAAACATTGGCAATTGATTCGATGGACGATTGGCTTTCTTCTTTTCCTTTTTCCGTGCCTCGAATTTTTCACTCACGCTATTTGCTTACCGCCTTATTTTAATGAGTATTATTGCAGGATTAAACTAAGACGCTATTCAATTGAGTTATGAGGGTTCTAAGCATTCCGTGAGTTTAATTGGAATTAGATGGTCGATCGTAGGAATTCGAGCGATATCGGCGCATATTGTCAAATCAAAATGAATATGAATGCTTACGTCGCGAAGTAAATATAATCTAATCTCTTACCGGGTCGTAATTTTAATGGAAATTTTCATTACAGACGCGCGCGCGCACGCACACACGAGAGAGATTCATGATCGAAGGAGACGATGGTAGATAAAATAATGGAGAATAATAAGATCAAAATCTTTCGTGTTAGAGCTGGGAAAAATTGGTTTTTAAAAACGATGTTTTTTAGGACGATTATTTTGCTTAGATTTCAGTGATTTTTAAATTTTCATCCTTTCACTTGACCTGGAATCGGCCATGTACATGTTAACGCCCATTCGCGTGCCAGCACGAATAAGGCGGTAATAGGTGCTTTGAAGTTTTATGGACTCTTCAGGGCAATGTATCGGGAAGCTCGAAGCAAATAAAAAAAGTGAACTATTATATGTTCTAGAGGTGTGCAAATCACACCGCCGCATCTGCAAATTGTAGACCAGAGGCGTTGGCCCGTAACGACTTGAAATTTGCTGCTTTGAAGGTTATTTAGAAAACATATTATAAGATTGATAAAAATGGCCTTGGGAATGGTTAATGAATAGCGAGTCTCGTGCGAGTTTACATCAATGAAGTTTATCGAAAAATGAATGGAATGCCCACATCCAATATGGTTAATCGTTGGACAAGTTTCTATTATTGTTTATATCGTACATAGTAATTCAATTATAGAAATATTACAATTATAATTTCCTATAGTGATTGATGGCAATTTTTTTAAGATATCATTAACCCAATTGAAGATAACTACACTTTTATACGTTTATTTCGATCCTAAGCAGAATGCAACGGACCAACGATAAATGCAAATATTCAAAGACATTTGCGTGTTTTCAATTGTTAATAAAAGAAATTAGACATGAAAACGTATCGTCCGTGTAGTGAATGGTGAATCAAGACCGATAAATGACATTCGAGTCTTAAATAATGAATGTGCGCTCTCGCAAATTCACCTACGCATAAACACGCACGTTAACAAGCAAATAAATATTTATCTGCATAAATTCGCATTTAAAAATAAGCAGTTTAAATAAATTAAAAGTAAATAGCACTTGTATGAGTCTAAAAGCATTTTTAGAATTTTTTTTATTTAAAATTATAATAATAACAGCAACAACTATCGCATGTCTATTCATGATTAATTTTTCATTACCACATATGCAATGTAATTATACTCCGCTCGTAAGTACAATTATACAATTGTGAATAACTTTAACAATACTGTACGGTATTCTCTTTGAGAATAGTAGGAAAACTATAAATCTGTTTATTATAAGTGGTAGCCTTGGTCGGATATTTCGAATTTAGTCATATATTTCTGAATTTTTGTCAAGCTAGAATATCGATGATTTGTGTAATTGTAAAAACAGTTAAACATACCTTAATTAATATTCCCATTTCGTATTTATCATATGATTTTCATAGATTATACAAAATCATTGACATATATTATATCTAAAATTTCAATAAATAAATTTACAATTTTTTAGAACTTAAATATCTCATGGGGAAGTTATTAAAGCCAATAGCCTAAAGATTATTGATAATTTCATTCGTTTATCGATGTTTTTAAAAATAGCCATCCGGTCATAGGCTTTGAACCTATATATATATATATATATATATATATTTATATATTCTATGATATGTAAATCCTAAAATAAATTTCATGTTAAATAGATTTGTCGTATTAAAAAGTAAAATATTAAAAATTATCTTCATAGTTTTAGGTAAATGTGGAATAAATTATTGCCTTTGAAATAAATGACATATTCGTAATTGAGAAAATATATGTTAGAAAAATTTTATTTTCTGCATTGTTCACTTAGTATCTAATTAAATGAAAAGTATGGGTGCACGTAAGCTATAAGAATATCGAACAAAGCCTTATTATTCAGTCTATTGAATTTTATATTATAGTGACTAATTTTTCGTTAAAGGTAAACGATTGTAAATATTTTAAATAGTTTACAATTAAATTGATCAAAGTTATGAAATTAGAATTATCCAGGACACTCTTATAATGTGTCATATGTTGATAAATTTACGATTTTATTACTTAGTGTAAATGATAAAAGATAGTTTATAAATTTTCAATCTCTTCATAAATTACAAATGTTTATAAGTGATAAAAAATAGTTATAAATATATCATAGGAAAACACACACAGGTATATAATATATATATATATATATATATATAAATATGTATATTTCAGTCAATGTATATAATCACATTGGCTTTTTATGCATCATAAAGTAAAAAATTACCACTGTTTGCGTAAATTATTGTAAAGTTATAAATAACTTTAAAGGTCTAAAAATATTATCATTGTCTTAGAAATTAATTTAAATTTATAACGACCTATTGTAATCTCTTTTGTGGAAGGTTAATTTTTATTCATTAAACAAATTGAAAAATGAGTGTTTATACGATTAATTTTTTTTTTTTTAATTGCCGTATATTTTATTAGTAATCTGAACACGTTCGAAAGCCAAAAATGTATGACAACTATATTAAATCATCCCGGGAGCTTGAAGCGACTATAGAAATGTATAAACATCATATAAATCATACGCATATGTAGGGACAATCAATGGAATTTATGGTGGCGTAGAATATAGCTCTAATTCAATTTTGAATCCTTTTTTGTGAAACGGTAAACCTGTAATAAATAGTAATAATCGATTTACATAGTAGACAAATTTTTTTTAATCATTTTTTTCTTTTTCATAAAGTGTGCTGTTTTTTAAAATGAGACCGTATCCCTTGTGGATGAATAATTAGTAAAGTAACGGATACGATAAATGAAAGTTTTAAGGTAAATTAGGCTATTTATATAGAAAGCATTTAAGGCAGCAAGAAAATAATATTTGTTTTTTAATTGGTCAATGTGTGCGGAAGCATTATAATGTAAAATCAATTTCCACATAATTTACTCTTTAAATGGCTCCTTCCTACTTGCTTAGTTCATTATTTAGTTTCTCGTGGACAAACAAGTTGTAGTCGATTTATATTTTATCACGGAACCTGTACATTTTCTCACACATAAAATTACAAAAATTAAACGTTTCGACAGTGATCGAGCTAGCATTCAAATATGTACAGATAATAACGATATCGCAGATAATAAATTGCACCAATTTGGAGTTAAATAATGTGTTAATTAATTTTGCAAAAGTTTTGATAAAAAAATGAAATCGACGCGTAAAACAAACGTTGAACTATTTCTTAATAATATATATATATATATACATATATAATCATATTTTTCTATCAATATTGGATTGGTAATATTTTATTATTATTTTCTTCTATTTAACCGTTTAAATGTATATCTACATGTTTCATATATATAAATTATTTTTATTTTTTTTTTTTTTTTGGTACGAGCTACTCGTAATAAAGTTCAGTGACCAAATATTATTCCAATACAGATCCAACATAAACAGTCGCGTGCTTAAGCGCAGCACTTTCAATTTTAATAGCTCCTCAAGTTCAATTCGGTAAACAATCGCACGTATAAAAAGGCAAAACATGTCTCTCTCCGCACCTTGATGCCTTGCAAAAATATGCGGCCTCTCGACTTTCAATCGGCTTAAGAACCCACTTACCCGTGGTATTCCGTTTGCCGGTGAATTCGGGTGTCTGTCGTCGTTAAGATCCTGAAATGCGCTCAGACGTTGGAATTCCGACGAAGGCCGCGATCGACATTCCCCCACGGATCCAGTGTTCATCAATTCCCTCGCGTAGCCATGGTCTCCTCGGCACTCGCAGCATCCTCGCGACGATGCTACAATCCTGCGTCGCGACGAAGGCCGTGGAGGGACGTTCGCGCGTGTGTGTACTTTATGAAATTTCGCGATCCCGAACTTCGTGTCGCTTTTAACGCGAACGCGCGAGTGTATGGGGCGGGTGGATCGATGAGGGGTGGGCAGAGTGTGGCGATGGGGGGGGGGGGGGGGTAGGGGGGGGAAATTGTTTCCGCGAGGTTGACGCACGTGGCTTGGCCTGCATTTTTCGATGAGGTCGCGTTGAAGGATGGAGCGGCGCATCGAGGCATCCGAGGAACGCGAAAATATATTTCGCAGCTGAACTTCCGATCTTGAGATTTGTACGTATGTTTATGTTGGACATGTCGCGCGCAAAGGCAGCCGGGGACCGTTGCTTTTCGAGCTTCTATCGCATTTAAATTAACGTCGGATGTAATTTGGAATCCGGCCCCCTAGCTGTGATATATAAGAGCCAGGGCGGATCGATCGATCCATTATTCCCGAAGATTTCTGTTTTCGTTGTCACTTAGTAATTCTTAAAGAATTTAAGGAGCTTGTGCTTGTCAAGATAGTGAGGCATGAGTATCTGACTTGGATCGCTTACATATTTAGCCTATTAAATGAGGGAATCAAAATATTTTACGGGAATCGATTATGATCGATAATTGGAAGGCAAAGAGTAGTCGTAAGAATGCTTTAACAGTAAGTCGTTTTAATAACGAATATGAAAAATAATAATTAGAGAACCGAGACAGAAACTTTTTTTTTTTTTGCAATTTCAATCACAGAATTGCACAATACGTAATATTATTACTATACTCTTTACTATACTATAGTTTATTGTCATTTGTCTATAGTGAAAAATGATGTAATTATTAATAATTATGAAATTTTATGCAATACGAAATTTATACATTCACAAATTTAATATTTATTTATTTATGAGAAAAATTGCTTATAGACAGGCCAACAGAATTATTTAGATATTCAAGAATTATCTTTGCACATATAATTAATACTTTATCGAAGTAAAAATTCGGATTCTTTGATTTGAAGTGGAGGAAAAAGTGTTGGAATAAGGTGCAAATGAATAACGTATTTATAAAAAATTAGGAAGTATTGAGTTTAGTAATAAGTAAGGTAAACATAATCAATGATTTAGCTTTAATAGAAATATTTCTCGTTGTATGAAAATTTGAATACGAGAATAAGCAAATATTGAAATATGTACATTTAGCATATTTTGCTTAAAGTAAATACTGGCTGATAAGAGAGGTTAAGCGTTGGAATAAAATTCCGAATGAAAGAAATTAGTATTAAAAATCCACACATTACGACGTTCTTGCCCGATCGTAATAAATTGATTCATAAACTTAATTTATAAAAGCAAAAAGTAATAAAAGCAACTTGCCGGTATTATCGTGCGTTATAGAAAGTGGCATTTAAACGCCAATAATAATTAAGGAAAAACTCTTTTACTAAAATATAAATTGAAGTTGAATTGGTTTTGTGCCTCAATCACTGCGTAATTATTAATATTTTGAGAAAAAGGTCGAAGTCAATGTGCAATAAGAAGTAAGAAACGAACGAGAGAGGGAGATAAAGAAAGTGAGAGGAGTGAGCGACAGACAGAGAGAGAGAGAGAGAGAGAGAGAGAGAGAGAGAGAGTGAGAGTGAGAGTGAGAGAGTGTTCGAGAGGGGGGGGGGAGATATCGACAAAAGCAGAGTATAGCGAATAGAGCTACAAATATTTACTCGCAAAAAGGGGGATGAATATGCGCGAATAACGACCTAATAGATCTTCCGATGCACCATCCCACCTTTTTCTCCTTTACTTCATCGGTCGAATCCCGTTTTATTCCTGCTATTTTTGTACACGCATGACTACACCGCGAGCGCCGGACTCCTTCGCATTCGGAGATCAACGAGATCGAAGCGAAGAAATGAGAAAGGATGCGAGCTATGCGAAACACAATGAGAGGAAGAGGAAGAAGGCGACCGAGGGGAAGTTAAAGCTCTCCCCACCTCGGTGTAGCTTACACCCATACTAACCTTACACCATACTCGAGCCAACCAACACACAAACGCCGTCGCTTCTGGTATCCGGTAGTAGCGCGAGGAGGCTGGAGCTCGCGGTGATTGAAGCAGCGTTAAAATGAGAAACGCCGATCGACTCGTCGCCCATAACGAGACGACCCATCGACGCAAACATGTAACATCTTGGTTGTTCTAATAGCGCCAAATGCGCTTGCGACATGACCCGTGATAATATGCAGTTGCTCCTCGAGGATCGACGACGACGACGACGACGACGACGACGACGACGACGACGACCACAACTACGACGACGACGATGGGAAGAAGGGGGAGGCGGACGATGGGAGCGAGGGTGACAGGAAGAGAGTGGGTGGGCGAGGCGGGGGGGGGGGTGGAGGAACCTGGGGAGAACAGCCGGGGCTCAAACGAGGAATGTATACCGCGAGCGACGCGACAGGGCCATGCCGCGCATTCCGGTTTCTCTGCCCTAGCGCCACTGGAATACGTTGGATTTCGATGCTTCTAAGGACGTAACGCCCGTGACGTGGCGCCCGACCTGGACTCTCCTCGTCCTACTTCGAATTCTTTTGGCCCTAAATTTATCTGTTTGATGTTGCTTGCTCGGCCGCTCGGATTTATTATTACATTTTTCGGTAGACGCGGCGCGACTAACGAGCTGCTGACCGTCACGTTTGCGTCTGCCGCCTCGAATTTATAATACGCGATGGATTTTTATTGACGAGAAAGTTAAACACCTGTAGTCGATTTCACGTGTCTTTGTTGTTGAATGTTAGGAATATCATCGTAGGTTAGTCGCCTATGGTTTTAATTAAGAGAACGAGGGACGATCGTAACGCGAATAAGGGACGTTGCAATTTGAAAGCACAAGGGCATTTTGCAGATTGGAGGGAGGTTGGAGATTAGTGCGTTGGTTAGTTAGGGAGTTTACAGGGGGAATGGATTAAAAATTTGGATATAATTTACGACTGCTCGCTGATAAGGATGAAAATTTTGAAGCCTCTTATCTCGATTATGTCACGCATTATTGTAAATTGTGCGTTAAGGTGACAGATCGAGGGTCTGACCCTTAAGCGATACGTGGTCGTATCTCTTATGGCGGATGAATGAGCAGAGGAACGGGAAATCAATTTTTCGATTTAAATTGATGGCCCAAGTGCTTGAGAGGAGTATATTTGCAAAGCTCCGTCTTTTGAATTCGAAGTAATTTTTCAACTTCGAGCCCGAGAGAGGGGAGAAGTGTAATAAAGCCGAGTTTCTAGAAGGAGCGTGAATTTGCCAAACCTTTCTCTTGACATTGAATTGCCGAGCATGATTGTTTGGCCCATCGACATTCAATTTCCACATTGTTCTTTACATCATTAATAAGCTTTCCAATTGCATTAGAATAATCGCTGATAAATTAGCTGTTACGTCGTCGTTGTTCTCGTACTCGTTCGCGCACGAATGGGGATGAACGATATTTGTGTCCTCCCCCCCCCCCAAAAAAAACATCGATCGTCACGTACAAGGGACAATTTGACCACTGAATTAAGCCTCAGCAAAGAATATGCCCAAATTAAAAAATAAATTACATAATTCATTTATGACGCTTGGAAGTTGAGAAGGCGCTTTAAAGTTGAGAAGGCGCTTTAAAGTTTTCGATGATTGTAGAATGCTGCGTTGCGAGTTCGTATCTTGAATTATTCACCGAGTATAACTTTGAAACTTTACGAATATATCGCTTGATAATTTAACTGCCGGTTAAAGTAAAAGGTCCATAATTTTCGACCCTTCCTTAAAGACGATGGCCCTTGAAGTAACGAGGTAGCCGAAAGATTCCTGCGTTTAGCTTAAAGAAAAGAAAAGAAAAAAAGTAGGGTGAAGTTCATTTTAAGGTTCTTCATATGTGTGATAATCGATAAAATTATTCCCGTGACTTTTTAAGATTAGGGAGAGGGATTGGTCAAGTAGATTCATCCAAGTTAATCGGAAAGGATAATGGTTAACACGAGTGTGCCCGTTGACTCGCGGCGTTAACTGTAAGAGTGAACGTTATAGCTAAAATTAAACAAAATCGTTCTAATAATGAGCTAATAATAAATGGAATATCTTTGGATAAATGGAATTGGACAGGAGGAAGGCTCGAGTGTGACTTTTGACACTCTATCCGTCCAAGGATAATCGAAAAATTCAGCAAATATTTTCGAAAGCTCGGCCATCTCGGATAAATGTGCTTACACAAAGTTCTAATCTCCGATATACGACAAGTCCGTACTTTATTTAAGATCACTTATTCTCACTCGCCCCCTCACCGGCCACATTCGCGCACTTATCGACGCGGCAATAATTTCTCTTTTCATATCGTTGGCCGTGTGCAATTTTATCTGAAACTAAAGGCCTTGCGAGCAACACTCACACTCACAGCGGCATATAAACGACGAGCGCGCATAACTGCCATTGTGTAGCCAATTTCATAAGACCTCGGTGTAGTTTACAGTCCTCTTGAACCTCGCCCGACCTTTTTCTTATCATCGGTCAAAAGAAGCATGTACAGGGAAGCGACCTCGGAGAAAACGAGTGACTTTAATCGCGCCCCCGGCATTCAGAGACACGCGTAAATCTCCCTCCACATTTTTCTCTTGGTCGTGAGCTTTTCATTCCCGCCAATAAGCAAGCACGCGCACTTGCTCGTGCCTCAAATTTAATCGTTCCGATTTCAATAATTACTCGAGCTCCCGCTATAAATTTTTTCGCCCCATAAAACCATCTAATTTTATCGGTAGGCCCACTTCTTTATTCGTCCGCAAAATATAATATTCGTGGCCTCTGCGTTACGAGGCTGCGTTCCACTTGCAGCCGATACTCTAACTAAGTGATAAAAATATTTTAAATTTTCCGCTTTCTCTCTCTCTCTCTCTCTCTCTCTCTCTCTCTCTCTCTGAGTGCGCGCGCGCGTGCGTGTCGGATTTTATGATCTTTAATGTAAAGGATGAAGGACGCATGTCGTCTCTTTAATAAACGACTGGCAACGGCTAAATAAGGAGGTTATACCGATATATATATATATATATATATATATATATATATATATATATATATTCGAAGAAACGAACACGATAATATTAAAAAAGAACGTCGATTAAATGGATCGATTGTTTATAAGTAGATGGCAAATATTGATGGCCAACTCGTACTTTGTTTATAAAAATTATTCCCACGAGAATCTCGAGATCGTCGTCTATTTGAAATTCAGTTGCTACGACATAAAAAAATTCAAAATGGCAGCTCGGGCACTTTAATTCTAACTTATTTCTCAATTATTCTACTCCCCGTTTTCCCTCTTTCTCGTGCTTCCTTTCTTACCAGCGGCGACGTATACTTTATTACTCTTTTATTCTCTCGCCAACTCTACCGTCGCTTCCTCTTTTTTATACTTTCATCTCCGTGCTCCCTCGTTGCTCTCCTCCCAGCTTAGGAAGTGCGTTCGCCTCGTTTCCTCTCAAGCGACTCGGTCGCGGTGCTCGCGATCGCCCGGGCTATTTTTTGCAATTAAAGCGCGTCGATGCGAATATTAAGTAGGATGCGGAATCCGCGGCAGACCTTTGTACTTCCGTCGTCGACGATTACGATACCACGCCGTCGCCGATTATTTCCGGCGAAAAATTTCACGGACCGCCCACCGTCGACGATTATCTTCTTTTTTTTTTTACGCTCGCCCATTTTTTTTACTTCCCCTCCTCTCACCCTCATAGTCCTTAATTATTTCGGCAATGTCCTCGGGGGCTGAGGGATCGATGATGACAAGCGTCGGCCAGTCGATCGTACTTTCCATGGATTTGTCGCCATTTATCCGAGTGTATGCACAGAGCTACCGGAACGGTTGTCTGCGCACGTTATTCAATGTCAATTCACAATGTCGCTTTCGATTAAGCGAATAGCATCCACGTTCCATTGTATGGATAATTTCATTTTTTCTTTTTTTTTCTTTCTATATCGATTAATAATTTTCCTCTACGCGTTACACTCGTAAAACATATATATATATTGTGCTTGGTCATATAATTGGGTGGGTTGAGAGGGATGAGAAGGCAGAGGTGGACGAGGAGGAGGGTTGCGGGTCGATGTGAATAATCATAAATTTGGGATATTACAGCAAGTAATTAGCAAGTAATCTCATTGTGTATATAAAACACTGGTATAACGAGAGCCGCAAGCTGCTAAAAATTCGGGCTAATAATAATAGTTTGCGTTTGTGTGTACTAGCCAGTCGAAGTTGCTCGACTCTTAATGAAGGAACAACGTCTTGGGAATTTAATTAGCCTCGCCCACTGTTCCGGCTCTCAATACATTAATCGAATGATGTTCTTCCGCCATCGTACCCAAGTCCAAGTCTCGTCCAACGTTTCGCCCGCGAACTTTCCAACCTGGCTAACCTGTAATACTCTCAAGTTGGATTGTTCCTCGTCGCCTCGTGTGCGTGTGCGCGCGAGTTCGAATAGCCTGCATGGGCCGTGTGCACTATACGACGATAGATTCCTGATGTCCAGCCTCCTTTCGCTCCCGGCCCAATATGTTCACTGGCAAAACAGCGGGAGCCATTATCATGAGAAGCTCAAAGTCCAGGGCACTTGATACGGAGAGCCACTTGCCTTTGCACTGCGGGTACGCCGTTGCCGTATTTTTATCTTAGCCCGATGACTCGGCCTCCTCGGCACTCCGCTACTCCACCTCCCGGCACGGCAGAAGTAACTTGCCGCTAAGCATAAGCAAGCATTGCTCGCGAGTCTCTGAGCCCTTGAAAATTGTCCATGAGCCTGCTGCTTAGTGCCGTCATCGTCGCTCTCGCCTTCTTAACTGCTTTTCTTTCACCATTCAAGTATGTCGGGTATCTTGTCTGATAGCCTTTAGTTTAAACACCTTCGCACGATTCACATTTATAAGGCTCGAGCTGATTATATTCCCTCTTTATAAGCAGTACTCGTGGATCTTTATTTGGAGTTGGCCGGACAGATCTACTGATTAAGTCGCATCTAAGCGACATCCATACCTTTATAGGCGATGATCGCTGTTAACTCATCCGTGCAACCAATCGGGTAAATACTCTCCGGCATTTCAATTCCTAGGATAGGATCACCTGATGTATCCTGTAGGATGACTTGCAGCATTAATCAAAGCACCATCTTTCTTCTTCTTCTTCTTCTTCTCTCTCTCTCTCTCTCTCTCTCTCTCACACTCACACTCTCTCTCTCACTCATGTTCTTTTACTTTCTATTTTTTTTTATTTATTTATTTATTTATTTGCTGTTTTCTTTTTTCTTTTTTGATCTTAAATCGCAAGAGCAAGAAATCTTTGTATTAAATTTTATTTAACCATTCTAATGTCGAGTCGCGTTATACGCCACTTCATTACTCGAGATTTATTCAAACTTTGCTATTTTATTTATTTTTGATCTTTTATAGAATTATAAATGTTCACAAGGATGGTTTACTTCATTAACGGCTACTAATCTTTCCTCAATCTGTCTGATGTGTGACGACACTTTTTACTTTTTAAAATATCTCTAAGCTATGGTAATTAATTTTTCTTCAAGAAAAGAAAAAAAAAGAAAAAGAAAGAAAAAAAAAATCAATAACAAAAAGGTAAATGATTACGAGGAGCGATAAATCTTAATCGTGTTATCTCTTTATACGAATAATTATCGTGCTAAAACTGCAATTATTTGCTTCATTTGTAGCATCTTATAATGTATCTATGCTGAAGTACGATAGCTACTTTACCAAGTAAATTATTTATTATTATTTTTCTATATTTATAATTTGCATTCCTTTATTTTGTTTTTATTTGGCCGTTGGAGTAGAAAACTACTTAACATTTGGAATGTCTGCTGGAAGAGAAATCGATAGTGAAGCTATGTTAATTCTTTATATAATTAATGTTAATTTAACTACACACTAGCGAGCTTACTTTGCACGTGTGCTTGCGCTTCTATCAATATAATATGTAGTAATACAAAGAGTAAATATTGAAAATTTTTGAATTTACGTTAACCTATATTCATGGATAATTTTAGATATTTTTGTGCTATAATATTTGCACTTTATGTTTTTTTACACATAGTTTATAAAGTTTGTAGATTGTACCGTTACAGTGCATAGTTAGCACAAAGAATGTTATTACTGAACTATTGCATGAACGCGTTAATATTAAATGTTTAGAGAAAAGTGAACAGCAATTTATCTTAATTATATTGATTTTTCTCTTTATTCACCAATGAATTAAGTATAGAAAATCAAAAAAATAATTGGTATATATAATGACGGTAAAATGACAATTTATCTGTTATCAATCTAATCACGTCACGTTCATTAAACCATACGCGAAGCATTAATGTCAATATAAATTCTCGCTCTAAGCAAATTACAAAGAAAAACAATAAAAATCTAGCATTTTACTCCGAATATATAAAACACTTATACATTTTTATTGATACACGATACACGATACAATTTCTGATACAAAGTAATTATACTATCAAAAGGCCGTGCTTACTGAGCATTATTTTTATAGTTACAAAAAACTTGGACTAATGATTACTAAGCTGTATTACGGGAAATTGCATCGAAAAATTTTTTATTTCCCTTCGTTAAAAAGTTCAATTAACCCAGTATATACCTCAATGTGAAATTTAATTACAACGATTTTTCGATTCATTAATAGAACGCGTCGCTGACAGACTCGAATAAACGCATAAACAGGCGCAAGACCCGTGTAATTAAAAAGCTTGCAAGTACAGGCTAAAAGTTTTATGGAAAATTAAAAATAAAAAGCTGGGTGGGAAGCCACAAGCTTTCCTCCCCCTCCCCATCCACCCGAATCGCATAAATGGCCGGCAGATTGTGAAACGTAGCGTAGTGTCGCCCTTTCGCCAAACGGACATTTTCAATCTTGTTGACTCGTCAGTGCGCTCGTACTGCGGCTTAAAAGTGTAAAGCTTTAAAAGTACCGAGTGCATGGTTACGTACGTAGCATTGACGGTTAGATGGATTTAAGGTTTTATCGGGCAGAAGGTTCGTTTGATAAATGCCCTCGACGATGCCCCAAAGCTATAATTCAGATAACTGTATATTTTTTTTAATTTTACATTCGTAATACTTTGCTTATGCCAGAATTTTTCTCTTTATTTCACTTACGATCTCGTCAAATGTACGCGCGACAAACCGGCCAAGGGAGGAAATATTTTTTCTGCTCATTATGTCTTTAAGAAACACTGTGAGAACCAACTTCAACGTGGCACTGTTGCTATTGAGACGATCGACTGGTTATGTAACGTTTATGTAGACTGGAAGAAAATGATAAAGTATTTTTAAGATCTATTCGATTAGGTGTTTGTGTGATTAAAGAATAAAATAAAAGCTCAAAGTCAATGATTATTAACTTTGTGCTAAGTATATAAAAGACTTTGAAATTCACATTAGTTTGAAGATTGCAAAAATTTAATTATCATACATGGCAGTAATAACGAAATGGAGTATAATAAATTTTAAAAAATAAAGAAAAAAAAATATTTGTATAAGTGTACAAGTAATTACATAAGCTTTTTGATTAAATAATACTGAATTAAATAGTGACTTAATAATAAATAGAGTGACTGAATTTATTAAATTATCAAATGTAACGGTATTAAGTTTTTAAAATACTTGTTTGGATTATGTTTGCATATGTTTATACATGTGCAAGGACATACACACAAAGTAAACGAAACGCCCACATATATTAATTATACTTATCATATACTAATATTAGGTATTATGAACTTTGTGTTCTACATAGTGAATGTAAAACATTTTTAGCTTTAACACTGATCAGCATCGAATATACATTAGGCACACGTGTACAATAAATATTATAGTTTACACTCGAAATAATATTATTTACTTTAGTTTAATTTTTCCATGACGATTTTTCCGTTAGCGAAGCTCATGATACAAAATTATTTACTTGATTTCAGATAACGTATTTATTAATTTTTTCTCTCTTTATTATAATACTACTATTTATGCGATATTATTAGGCCGAGTAGTAAAATGAGTACAAACACATAGGAACATACATAAAAAAGACAAATTTATTTTCCTACGCAGGCTTTCCCTTTCATTATTATTCTCAAAAAAAAAAAAAAAAAAAAAAAAAAAAAAAAAAAAAACGTATCGATTTTTCAGCTTTGTAACCAATTATGAATATAATACTCTGGCTGATAATAACTAATAACTTGTTATAATAACCTTTAAAAACTTTCAACTGTTCAGCTATTGCTTTTTCTTTCTACTTTACTTCTACATAATATTTTAGATAATGCTATGATAAATATTGATAAAATCAGTTAAAAAAATCTTTATATATATATATATGAATATTATTATTGCTTACATAGCCGTTCGATATAAGTTAATAAGTATTTTATAAGTAGAATTTTTTTTGTTTATAATAAACAATCTTAAAATTTTTAATATTATTGATATAACGTAATTAATGTTGCCGTTTTTGTTGTAAAACACGAAAAGTACATAGAGTGGAAAAAAGCAAGGCGGTAGAGTATTTTTCCTCTTTTTCAGTCGTTTTTCTCTCCTTGGCTAGAAACTCACTTCCTCTCTTTTTCTCTCTATGTACTTGTATATATATATATATATATATATCTTACACGATTCTTAGCGATTATTTTTTCGCAGATCAACGAATATTACACGCGTAAGAATTAATCGAGAAAGAAGGACAATTTTTCATCCCTTGTGCTTGCATTTTTATTTATTTATTTTTTTTTTTTGCATCGCATTAAAATCCCGCATAGGGAAACTACATTTAATATATGCATACGAATAAAAGAAGGATAATATCGTTCTGTTTTTTCTTTTTGTGTAGTTTTCTAGCTCATTCCTGATGCATTCGCGATAGCTTTTATCTTTCCGATTTCGTACCAATTCTCAGGAAAGATTAAGTATTCAAAGTAGTCGCTCAGTCGAGTCAAATTCAATTACGTACGAATATTCGAATGACGAGTAATAAATTCACTTTATTTGTTATTTGTATGTACTACGACTATCTGTTTTTCACCATATACTTTACACTTTACTGCCTAATGGTTTATTTATTAAAAAAAAATAAATAAATAATAACCTCGAAAGTACGATAATAATGATTTTTATTTTTCATACTTGACTGGCTTTCGTTGCCGCAATAATTGACTTTAATAGAGAGAAAACTTTTATCGAAAGTTTACAATAATAATAATAATAATAATAATAACAATAATAATAATAATAATAATAATAATAATAATAATAATAATAATAATAATCGTAATGATAAAAATATTCCACTTTCGAAAGCTTTTCGTTTTACGAGGAATTCATAAACAATATTTCAAACATTGGTTAAATATTTTTACAAAGGATGTTCAAAAAGTATCGTAAAAGAAAAAAAAAATCAAATTACCGTATACGAGGGTTTTACAAAACCGTTAAACGCACGAAAAAGATAATTTTAATACATTGCTATTCGTGCTCATAGTCGCACAAAATGCATTCGCTTAGTGAGCGGACGTTATTTCTAAATGGTAGTACGTTTCATCAAACAACCAAAAACATCACATTCCCGAGAATTATACAGAGTCGTTAATTAACGTCTGATTCATCGAATAACGACGATAAGAACTACTTTGGAATGCGCATCTGTTGGCCAATCCCCCCCCCCCCCATTCTCTTCTCGTGCATCTTGACGACTAACCAATCTCCCTTTGCGTGCTCTTTTTTTGTGACCCCACGGTTTACCCCTGTCTCTCCGTAATACGTGCATATTAAGTGAGAGAGACAGAGAGGGGGAGAAGGAGGGGAAGGAGATGTAAAGTAAGCAGGACACAGGCGAACCAAAGTACATATTAATGGTGATGGTGTCTTTGAGCGCAAACTGAAATCCAATGCACACCATTTGCCGCGTTACGGTCATTATCACTTGGCCCAAGTGAGCCTGTCACTTTACGCGTTCTTCGCCACTTCTCCTGGCATTATCAGCATTTTGTTTGCAATCTTCCGTCCCTGCTTTCGACTCGTTCTCATCCCGATCCATCGCTAAAACTCGATAATATTTTCGCCTAAACCCCTAATAGCCAAGGAAAGAGGTCGGCAAGGTAGTAGTAGTACTCTGGTTACACAACATCCCTTTAAATAGGCCTACACAGTCTCCAACCGGGGCCATCGGCTCATCAAAACCCCTATTCTCATCGTTATCCTTATGAAAACATTGTAAGATCGCTACGCAGCCATCGCCACAATGAAATAATCTAAGCGTTTTATTATTAGCCAATGATATCGTTAATAAGTGCGTGGCTCGTACATATAGCCAATATTCGAAATAATTTTACCGGAAAGACTATTGTCAAGGTACGCGGCTCACGAGTGCGCACTAACCCTCCTGCTACTATTGCTGCCGAGGATAATTTACACCCAGTGAACGGCAATTAAAAACAAAAACTTTCAACGCGTGCTCGTCGAATTTAGTAGGCCCCGCCGTAATGTGGCGAAACTTTATTGTAATATAGCGCGTACGAACAGTCGTCGGAAGCTCGGCACGAAAACAAATAAATAATAATGGCAGCCGCGCGGGAGGTGGACGACGGTGTGGGAGACGGGGGTAAGAGAAAAATGTACGATTTTTATGACCAAACAACCTTCGGTATCCGGTAGAGCAAGGCTCGGCGTACGCTCGATGATCACCGTGAAAATTAGATTCGCTCGGTCTAGCCGAGCGCGCGCGCCACAGACACCAGACAGACCGCAGCCGCGCGTAGAGAAATCCCGGACTTGTGTCTCGCGAATCAGACTTTTCGGGACAACCGCTGCCGTCCGAGGGAGCGAAATCGCCGCGGCGCATTAGAAGCGAGATTACGCGTCTCCGGACTGGTTTTTCGGCTGAGAGAATGTACGCGCGCGCAGGCGGCCGCGTTAAAAGAAGATGAAGAAGAAGAAGAAGAAGAAGACGACGAAGACGAAGAAGAAGACGAAGAAGAAGAAGAAGACGAAGAAGAAGAAGAAGAAAAAGAAGAAAAAAAGGAGAGCATAAGGGACTGAGACTTCCGGTGTCCGCTGTGGCCGCCGTTGCCGCAGAAGTAGCCACGAGCGAGAGCGATTGGGCGAGGTACGTCGAGGGGGCCCGGTGGGCTCGTCGCGCCGGCGGGAGGGAAGGGGGAAGGGAGCCGAGCAACGACACCACCTGGCCCTCGGGTCTGCCTCATCCTCCTCCGCCGCCACGGCCACCGCCACCACCCCCGTCCAGCAGCCGCGGGCCCAGGTTTAAAGGTCAATGGCCGGGTTCCGCGCAAAGGCCCGGACTCGCCCTACGGTGCTCCCGTGCGCTTACCCGAGTGTTACATTCGGGCGACGGTTCCGTCGTTGCCGTCGGGCTATTCATTTTTCGGGTAATACGACGTTTCGCTCATTTTTATCGTAGCCTAATCTTCCATCCGTTATAGCGTGACAGTCGAAGCCGAATCCCGTTAAGTAGCTGGAGCTTGGGACACGAGCGCGATCTGCGGTGGCAAGGTGTCGAGCCGAGCCTTCCACACCTCATCTCCCAATCCCCAATCCAAATCCAAATGTCAGCCCACGCATGTGCCGAACCGTTGGCCCGGTGATTCGAAATTCGTTACTGCCACAGCTAGTGGCATCTTCCGGATGAAAATGCATTCGTCGCGGTTGTTGGGAAGCGGTGGTCGTACGAATGTGGAAATGGGGTGAGGATGCGCGCGGGAATGGGAGGCTGGCTGGGAAGTGCTAATGGTCGACTGTCCGTTGACGGTTACGTTGCACGAAATTCCCTGTTATGAAGATATTAATTTTTTTTCTTTGCAAAATACATGCGGTAAATGAGGACAGCCGGGAAAGGACAGGGAGGAGCAGAGAAATTACAAAGAGTCGAGAAAGAAACTTAGGGGTCATTCATATACCATCTTTCGAGAACGAGAGAGAGAGAGAGAGAGAGAGGAGGGGGGGAGGAGATTGGACGAGATGAAGCGTGAAGCGAAACTGAAGATGCGAGACGAAACTTTGTCTGAGCTTGCTGGGAATGCGCCAGAGAGGATATTGTTTCTACACTTGATTTTAAAATTGCGTTATGCTATACGCGAAGGCATCTAATTTCAAAACCTGCTATGTTCGAAAAGGTACAAAAGAACGTAATTATAGTAACTTAATCTACAGACAATATTCTATACACTTAAAAAGCCACATTTCGGTAATATAATCTAGTGATAATCTGGTAACATACATTTTTAATTAGCAAATAAATGTTGTGCCGATGCGCGAGTGGGCATTAGGAAAACGTTCAATATAATTTTTAATATTGTAATAAATATGTCGTGTTTATGTCGTGTTTCAACTCTTGGATATATGGCCGACGGGTTAAACTAATGACGACAATGTACACAGAAGAGCCTCGGTAAAATTAAATTAATATAACGTAAGCGGGAGTAAAATGAGGAATACTAACAGTCATATTTTTCGATTATTTCTAGATGATAATTATTTACAGTACTGATCGACAATCTTCATTACCGAAAGAGTTTTAATTTTTTTTTTTTTCAATTTTTCTACTTTCCTTTTATAATGTAATAATGAGATCTAAGTAATATACAATACTCGATGCAACGTCAACACGAGAAAGGTATTTAAATTACAAAACAATTTACCGTATAATTGCTAATAAAAACAATTTTATTCCACTATTTTTGCTTGTAACCTTATAATTAGGAGGAAATAAAAATCATTACTTATGGAAAATTTCATTTTTTTTCTTCCAACTCATGTGAATTTCATTGTAAATACAAACTTTAATTGGAATTGTAAAACACGGTATAATGTTGTTGTGGTGAAGTTTACATACAAAATACATGAATGTATGCTTGGCAGTGAGCTTCCCTAAACTACTGTGATAGGTAGTTATAACAAAATTTCCTCGTCAAGTTCCAATTATGCAACATGTTCCCTATGATATTGAACAGCACGGAGATTTTGAGCTCTAAATATTTTACATGGATTTTACTACCGTGACTCTGCTATTCTGTAATTTTATCTACAATAAAGATGTACCGATTCGACAAGTCGTGCGATAACTTCAAAGTAGAATAAAGGAAGGCACCACATTTTACGTGGAAAAGTCCTCGTGATTTTTTACATTGATCGACATTTAAACTTTACGATCCATCTCGCACTTCTTCAATGCAAATACAATCGTATATCTTCGGCAGATTATCGTGAGTCACCAAGTTGTACGTAGACAATAGCAGTATGCAGAAGACGGATGATGCTTAGCCTTTATTTCAAATGAGTGAAAATGCAGAATTTTTCGTTCAAATTGAATTTTCACTGAAACCATTTATTTCGACAAACGTGTCCTTTCACTCCAAATACTCAAAATTTCCTTCTATTATCTACTATTTAAAAAAATTATAATATTTAGGTATTTGATGCGATAAGTAAAAGACAGCTTAATAATTTTACTTCTTTAGTATTATAAGAGATTTCTAAAATCTTTGAAGAATTCTAACAAATTTAAGATAAAAGTAGGGAAAATAAATACTGGATTGAGTAACCGAGTCTATTTACTTTATATCCTATCAGTTATTCACAGCAAAAATAATGACTTTTATGTGATTTTTACATTAAAATTTAGCGAATGAAAAAAATTTTCAAATTAAAAATTTGTTTCCCCATTGACGCAACAAAATTACATAGAATTAAAATTAGTAAATATTTAGATTTTTCATACCATATATTGGATGATTTTTATTAAAAATTATCATTTACCATTTACGAACTATTAGCATATGATATTCTAAATTTGTCTTAATATACTCTATAAGCATAATCAAATAATACATTTTTCTATTACATTTCACTAAAAGAAAAATTGTCATATCGATGTAGAGGCATCCAACGTTAGTTGATTGTTGTGAAAATTAAAGAAGAAGGTAAACGTAATCAAACTTGTAAGTGAATTGGTAAGTTTGAATTATGTTTATCTAAACAAAACAAAAAAAAAAACAAAAAAAACAAAAAACAAAAAAAAACAAAAAGAAAGAAAAAATTAATTTCAGTAGTAAAAATAATTTATCCACCCTTAATAAATTACTAACAATACACTATTGATAATATTACAACAAAGAAACCGTAATTGTAAAAGTTATCTATTAAAGGACATTAAAATTATAATTGCATAATCGTCAGATGTGTTGCACGCAAAACTTTTTTTTATCCTACGTTGAAAACACTTATTTGCAATCTTAAGTTACTTATTAATGATGAAAGAATTATACAAAGAAGAAAGTTTTGCTGAAATATCAGAATTCTGATTTGCAAGGGTAATCTCGAATCGTAATAGAAATTTAGTAAATTTTAACGCCAATGTGAAATCAGCATAGTTAAAAAAAAAAAATAGAAAACTTTCCGTAAAATAGTATTTCTTCGGAATAAGAGTTAGGAATTATTTTGCAATTTGTATATAATATTTCCTCAATGAACAATGGTAGTAAAGAAATTTTCTTACCGAAAGGTAAATAACATTAAATTATTTGTCATGGGTATGCGCCTAGATAAATATATTTATAATTTTTGTATAATAATAATTATTTTTCCTCCTATTATCATTAAATTATTGTTACTTTGCACAATATTTTTTAATGGAATTTCAGTGCAATGAATTTTCCTTGACGTTTAATTGGTAACGTATATCTGGTAATTTAAGATTATGGTTTGCGCATTCTTATTATCTCCATTTATTAAATTTAAGCAAGGTTTTGAGTTGCAAAAGTTCAATAAAGTCTGGAATGTACTGGTGGTTTGGAGTATTTCCAATATAATTTTAATCAAAAAAGTCTTCGATACTTCGATTAACAATGGTGCCTTCGGAAATAAGTCAGTTGGTAATAACATACGATATTTATTTTTAATTTTTTTTTTTTTTACTTTCATGAATAACCCAAATACTTATAATGTGTAATTGTAGAGTACCGAGATGCGGTGAATTTAAATAATTTTATCATAATTAAACTTAAAAGCCCACGAGTTTATAAGATATTTTTGTAATTCATAGGGGCTGCGTAAAAAATTGAAACGTAGCTTTAAAAACTTAATACGGTTAAAATTACAATAACGAACGTAACGAGTCTCTTGTAATTGTGATAATCGATTCACGTAATTTACATGTATCGCGTGGCCAACAACGTTGTATTTACCAAATTACCAGCTATGTCATTAAAGCGGAAGCCACGACACATCTAAAATTAGGCAAATGCTTCGAAAGTCAGTGACTGAATGAAAGAGGGAGGGAGCAAGAGGTGGAAAGACGCTAGCGCGAGCGTGAGCGAGACAGAGGTGTAATTGCAGAGCGGAAGCGCGCTCCGGCAGAGCTTTTTTTAAACTCAAACAGAAAATTCAAAATTCATTGTTACGTGATCTGTCGTTGCGTTGGCGGTGGTCCTGCAACTTACCTCTCACTCCCTTCGATTCCTTCGGTAGAAAGATTGCGGCAGCTGTTACGGTGGGCGCGATAAGAAAAAAATAAAACAAAGCCGAGCTTATAATCGCGTACTCGATGCTACTCATCGAGTGCCGGCAAAGTCGAGGAGCGGATAAGAGAATTGCTCACGTTACGCTATTTTCCGAGTATATCGCGACGATGAACGAAATTGACCATCGTCGGGCAAAAGTCTTGACCAGCGAGCAAAGTGAGGAGCGAGAGAGACAGGGTCGAGGATGTCTGTTGTGTACGCCTTAATAGAAGTAAAAGCTGTAAAAGTTGCTCGGTTTTCCGACCTATTTCTTTCTCCTGTTGTATACGATTCCTGTTGAGCATGCCCGTGAAAAGCGAAGGAATTAAGTAGTGCGCCCTTTAAGCTTCCCGCTAGTCCTTTGACGGTCTTTAATACAAAATTAACTCGTAACAGCCAATGTTTTTGGAAAATGAGTTATCTCGCCTGCATTATTGAAGGAGTCGAGTCAGTTCTTGTTACTCTAGTAATAATTATAAAAGCCTTTGAAAATTTCCGTGCCTGCCTCGGGCTGTTTAACATTTTAAAAATATTCTCGTCTTTCGTATTAAAAGTTTTTTTTTTATTTATAAATGATAGCGATCAAATATAAATTTCATTAATCGATTGCGTGTATCAATAAATTTAGAAGTAAGTAAAGCCGATCGCTAATTCTTCGTACTTTGCGCTTTCTAAATTGTACTCTCTACCGAACCTTTTACAATAATAACTTTTATTTTTATACTCTAATAAATTAAGTTTCATGAATAAAGCTCGTCGATGTAATTCTGAATGCAATGCAATTATAATAAGAACATGATAATTTAAAAAAAAAAAAAAAAAAAAAAAAAACTCGTGTACATTTGAAATTACTTAGTCTAACATGTTATTTCTTATATTACGAATTACTTAGAAATACGCAAATAATAATTATGTAATCTTTACAAGCATATATTTGAATAATATTAAAATTCTTATTAACTACAAATTGCTATTATTAATTGTTATTATGTTTGCACAATTATCCGGGTATTTTATTTGAGAACTTAACACGGAATAGTAAAAAAGAAGATTATGATACTTCAAATTTAATTTCATTACAAAGAAAAGAGAAATATTTTATCAATTTACCGTATTATCTTATCATCGCCAATTAATGTTTAAGTTGAAAATTTAATATTTGACAAAGTGCATGTCATTTCAACATCAACTGCTAATAATTAATTAATATATATTGGACGTTTTATCGTTAAAATGAGACAATAAAAGAAAAGAGAATATCATAAAACTTTTCATTGAAAAAGTATTCATTATTTATAGGCCAATATTTTCTTCTAAAATATACTATAACGTTTCAAATAAAATTATGCAATGGGTCCTGCGATATTTTACTCACTGATTTTGAAGATAAAGGGTTTAAAGTTTCATCTTCCCCTTCAAACACTTCGTGGAACGCAGACTTTGAACGCGTATAACTCCGTCAATTTTAATCCAATTAACTTCAAACTTCCAAGAAATGTTTTCAAGATGATATACTTCAAGAATGTGTCACTATACATGAAGTTTTACAACAGATATAAGTTGACATTAAAAATTTCCTTACACACATAATTAAACGATATTTAATTTTAAAAAATTATAAGTCAAATTGATATTCAATTAATTTATTTCTCTTTCGTTTGTTTCAGGTAAGACTGATAATATTTAATGCTCTAACATAGTGACTGTAAGTACTATCAAAATCACTAATAGCCAATAACGGCACCAAGAAAATAAGTTTATAATTTTTCATGAGGTTCGTTAAAAATTGTATTGTTTATTAGTCGTAATTTTACTATAATCTCAATCATTCTTAATAAGCAGATAATTCAGATAATTCATTCGACCTGTGCATGTTTCGTACATAATTTCTTCTATAGCCTATAATGACAATTACTAAAAAAGGGAAATAATTTTTAATTGTGTATTCAAAGGTCTGCTTTTATGCCATCACTTCATCTTACTTTTAATAAAAATATTTTGAACTTTACAGCTTGCCACATTTAATCAAATATAAAAGTGTAATTAAAAACGAATTATTATGAATAGGCTATAAAAATAAAAGTCTATGCAAAATATGAATTAACTATTATGTTAAATAATAATAAGAGAGAGGTCAGTTTTAATTAATAAAAAGTATCCGAAATATGGTTGAGCGAAAGTGTTATTGAAAAATAATCGAAATTTATAATGCGAATTTCTCTTTATCGCAACAATAAATGCGCGTTTTTATGTTAAAAAATTTTTTTTATTTAATTAGTCGATTGAACAATACCGCTACAAAATCTATAACATCTGTTTATTTTGAATAAAATGTCTTCGAGATCGTTCATCAACATAAAATAAAACGTGAAAATCGCTAATATCAACAAATTATGTTATTCTTACTTTTCGTATTTTTTTCGTATTTAATAAAAAAACTTTCTTATTGACAAAAAACAAAAAATAATTTATTTGGCTATTGATTTTTTTTTTTTTTTTTTTTTTTTTTTTTTTTTTTTTTTTTTATATTAAATTTCACAAATGGAAGCGTTGCATCATTTCTTCTTTATTATCTTTAGTTAATTAACTTAAAAGATTAATATATGACCTTCTAAATTGTACATTTTTAATCTTCGTTATGAAAAGTATGTAGTATGAATTTATTTGAAAATTTATTAATTCAATTAGGATTCGTATGTTTGTGAAAATGTATATCTAATATTCGTTATTTTAAAAAATTATAAATCGAAGAACCAATTAATTCGCAGACTTGCCTCACCAGTATGTAGTTTTATCGAATATCCTAAACTTTAAAACGAGCGAAGAACTTGAAACGGTCAATTTATATACCTACAATGACAATGTCGAAGCAATATGTTTTGAATTTTCCATTCAAGATGGAGTGAAGTTGAGCTAATCGCTTAATCGATTGCCTAGATGGAGTCTGAGAAGCTAATATTTCATAAACCTGATTGAATGTATGTTTATATACAAAAGGGAAAAACTATTCCATCAATAATTAGTAAATTCAACAAAAATTGATTAAATACAGTTAATGATAATGATAGTTGATATAACATATAATCGATTATTTTAAATAAAAGACGGAATTAATTAACAATATACTATTGATTCTCGTGCATAAATAGAAATAATTGTCTCATAATTAATTAATTAATTAGTTGTCGATCCTTACAGGTGTCCAGTTAGAATATAAAGTAATCTTTATATATTATTGTGGCAACTGGAGATATTTTACTTGAATTTGTATATAAAACTCATTCCCCGAGTCATATCCTGTATTTTTTTCCAAATATTCCAATAACTGTAGAATTTTTCACTTTATCCTTACCGCTAACCTTGTCTTAATTATAGGTTGTCTCCTTTCTCAAATATTGATATAAAATGATATAATAAAATATTGAACGCGTAAAATGGAACATTTGATTCGATAATATCAGGGCGAGAATAGATCAAACTAGATCCAGTAATCTCAGTTTGTATAAATTTGAAAATAAAGAACCTGATAAAAATTAATTATTTAATCGAGCGCGACAGAAATAATCGATAATTTAATATGCCTTTCGTTCGATATAAATAATTTGATGAGACGATTTATATGGAGACTTAATGTCGGTGTGTTAGTCAATATTTTATTAAAGCATGAATGTAGTAATTTAATATTTAACTAATCTTTGATTATAATTAGTGACGTTTATAATGCTGTAATACATTGCTTTTATTTTACATTAGCATATTTTCCTTAAATCTTTCTTATTATCTAAATGTAATATGCGATATCTAATATAAATTGCAAAATTATTTCTATGTTTGTAAATCGATCGCCTATACGTCATACAAATATAATATGCAAACTAATAAATGCGTGTCATTTGACTTTTATACAGTTTTCTCTAATTATTATTAATATGGAGTGTTCTACTTTAATTGGAAAACTCGGAAGAAATTTAACCAGTAATTTAATTACTATTAATATTAACGATTCCTTAGATGTTTATATAGTCTAGTAATACAAGGGTTAAGTCGTTATTAACAATTAATTCAATATATAATTTTAACATATTTGCGTCATTTGGATTTCATCGAATTATTTTATATTTCAATCATCCGTCTCACTCAACATCTATTCATTGAAGATATTCATCAGATATCTACGATTAAATCCATACATTTATACCTCACAGACCATGTTCATCACTAATTTATGATATTAATTTCGAAATTATATTGAATTTTGTAGTTCAAAAAATTAATTTATCAATTATAACGACGTTAATATCATGTTGGCTTTATATATTATAATATCGTATTCGTATTCGATAAAAGTATCAAGTAGTTTTAGTCACATTCTTTCATTTTCAAATATTAATGAAATCTAATTTTCCTATTGAAATTGAAATTAAATATAAAAAAATTATTATACTTAAATATACGATTAGATATTTTAATAGATATTATCGACGAAAAATATGCAACAGGTTGGCTCGATGGGCATCTTTGTCATTAATATTTTTCTTACAATTTTACCTTATACATGCATTTAGTCAATTGAGAATTTTATTATATATATATGACAAATTTCAATAACGTAATTCCATAAATATTATTCAATAAAACTGCAATTGGCTTAGTATTCCTCAGAATATGGGAAGCAAATTTTATTTTTATTTGTAGGAGTCATCTTAATCCAATAGTTTTGCAAAATAATCAATAAAATTTTCTTTAAATCCTTTACAATTCATATAGTTCACATCGCGTCATGTTTTGCAATATTCTATTTCATTTTCATAACTTTTTGCCTCTTCCACTTCCTATTTTCTCTTTGGTGAGGCTCGTCAATGTAATTGTAGTAAACACCAAATTAATAATTCTTCTACTATAGGCAATAATCTTACAAATTACATATACACACACTGTTCAAAAGATAAATATAATTACAAATGTAGTAATGTAAGACTATCGTAAGTGTCGAAAGTGACTAAATGCACATGGCATTCAGTTGTTGGCTAAAACGACGGAAGTAGAGTCTAAAGTATTATAGGCCATTCGTTGTTTAAAAATGAAAGAAAAAGTAATAATTGCGACATTTATATCTCTAATTAAAGATAAATTTTAATAACCAATGTAAATTATGCAAACAATTTATTATAATACTAATTGTTTAATAAAAGTTATTATTATATATGCTTTAAAGCGATAGTTAGAACAAACTACAAAATAATGATCATGTAATTGTATAAATTTCAATACTAAAACGCTGCTTCAAGAACATAATAAATTATTTATTAGAATTCATTTGGAGCTTATGTATTAATAAAGAAAAAATTTTGGTTCACCTGATGGCGTTAATCTAGAAGTTATTCGTACTCCAAATAAACTAATATTATTAACATTAGCTTTTTTATAACTCGAGGTTTATTTAAATTTATTGAGTTAGATTTTTAATTTATTCAATAACTATTCAAATGCTTTTTTTGCATTAATGAAAATTTATGTAACACATTAGTATAAACGTATCCATTTGAATAAACAATAATATACATTGTTAAAACATATTGATAAAATGAAAGGGAAAATATGAAAATGCAGTAATTAATTGTTTGTGTGCATCTTATTATTGATGAAATGAAATTAAAACACTTTGAAGTGCTGGTGGTGTTTTTGTTTTTGTTTTTATTTTTGTAGGTTATGAAACTGGGTTGTGTTGAGGTGTTGGTAAATGGATCGTTTAATTACTTTTCGATTATGTTATAAAGATTGGTGAGATTGTTGTTGAAATTTCCGATGAATTTTTCTCTCTGTCTATATAATTAATAACTTTTCACGAATAATTCTAATGAATACTTTATATAGACAGAAAATCTGATGGCAATTAATATAATAACGCGGCTACAGTCTTATGGAAAAGTATTTTCGCCCTTTATTCAACTCTTATATAACCTAAGTATCATATAGTGATATTGATGAGCATTCTCATGGTCCTTGATAATTTCATTTCAAATTAGACCATGAAAATTTGTTATAAATATGGGAGTGCATGCATTGAATGTTATATGAGAAAGATATTCTAATTTGGTAATATAAATGAGCAAAGCTGCCACTATAAACATCAAAATTAATGTCGATTATTTCTATAATTGCTTTTATCGCTATCATTATAAATACGCACTTCAATTATATTTAACGAAATAACGTATTAATAACGAGTCAGCTTAAAGTTTTGCTAAACCATCATAAAGAAAGGCGATACTCCAAATTATCATTATTCGAATTAGCAACGCGAACTCTTAAATGTTTGATAATTGATAATTACAATGCTCCGATGTACTATTCGATCTTTAAACAATTAAAATATCCTATCTCAATGATGAAATTTACTTTTTACGTTCGGATAATATATAAATTGGGATTCTCGATTAAATTTAATAATAATTCATTGAGCGAGTCGTCCCGTTTATTTATTTATGTATTTCATTGCACTTAATGGTTATTCCATCGAATAACACTGATTTATAATACAAGAATATTCGTCCCTACAACGACAAAAAAATCATCGTTTAATTAATTCTAAACTAATCCTTAATTAATATTCACGCTAATTACTAAATGCATATATATATATATATATATATATATATATATATATATATATCATTAAGGAAATAAGAGTAGCTCGTTAGCTCGATAAAATGAATAGTCCCAGAAATGAAAATAATTTCATAACGCAAAATATTTGTATAAATTATAAATCGAGGGAGCCACGTGGGCAATAAGATACCTTAAGCGCCTTAGCGACGAGAACTTATCGAAGCATATCCGTTTCTTAAAATGCTCGATTAATAAATAAAGTGACATTTAATGCCATAGTAAGTTTATTCTTATCGACGTTTATGCCACATAATATCAAACGATATTGCACAAAGCCCTCGCCATGAGCAAGTAATTTAAACAAAGCTAAAGAGAGAATAATAAAATAGGAAAAAGAAAAGTGAAAGAAAAGAGAGAAAAATAACGTAGAGGTGCCAATTTGCGGGGCAATGCTCGTCAAAACTATGCTTGTAGGGGGGGGGGGGGGGAGGCAGTGGCGCCTCGAGGCCACGGGCTGCCAATTATTAAAGAGCGTAACAAGGAGGAATTTCGGCAATCGGCAATAACTATAAGACAATAACCAATGGAGTTTTACATTTGTACCGAGGAGACGCGTAGCCGAGGTAGCCGGATGCACTGGAACTTTGGTCGCGCGCTCGCTTCCCTCCCTCTGCCACATTGCCAAGTTTTTTTCTTTTTTTTCCCCCTTCGGCCTCGCGGACTCGTGGAAGCGTGGCGCCCGCGGCGTCGTTACACCGTTCGCGCACAGATTGAACGATCCTGCGGGGCGAATACGCGGCCAGATTAAAAAGTCACGCCAGGTCGGCAGCTATGCGTTTAATTAGCGGCGCGATGCGCCAGGAGACGCTGCCCCGGCCATTTTACACTTGGCTTTTTACGATTGTCCCCCTTTTTACGGTTGTCGGGATATTTTTGCCGCTTTTTTTTCTTTTTCTTTTTTCGTTTTTTCTTTTTTTTTTTTTTTCTGTTCTAAAGCCATATAATTTACGGGATGGGAATGTCAATGTCACGTCAGGTTATCTCTGTGGAAAAATCCCCTTTTTTTTCGTCGGGCTAGCGATTCCTGTGCCTCCCGTTAACGAGGGATATATCGAATGCGCGCGGCTTCTTGGATTTTAATTAAATTGAAGATCGTGAGTTTTTGCGTGGAAGTAGGGAGGCGCACTGCTTCCATTTGCATTGTATATCGTGGTTGGTTACCTGGACGGCGGATCGAGTATAGGATGTGATAACGACGGGCGATGAGGGGGATGGGACGAGAGGAGTTAGCTTAGATCGTGAAGAATTTCAAATAATAAGATGATAGTTATGAGGCTAAGGAGAATGGATTTTGAGAATGTAATATGTTAGATGTAAGTAATGGGGCTTTTAAAGTTAAACTATGTGCATAATTATAATTGTTAAGTAATGATTATAGCGAGGGTAAATATTTAACATCAAATTCAATCTTGATAATTATGACATTTATATCGGGGCGATGGCATAAAATATATTTTTACATTGATGCATCAATATCATATCGTTTCTTTTGTGGCGATTTTTAACAGCTAAACGCTTACTCTCGAATCAAGATATGTAGATTAATTTAATAGCGAAAATATATATTTCTTATTTAATACTCGGAGTTGGTGTGGGATATAAGTTTTTCTTCTTCTTCACTTTGTCTTGCCATTTCTTTTCCGTTTTTTCATTTCTTCTCTCCCCCTCTCATTTCATTCACTCAATTCATTTTTTTTATTTTTATTATTATTTTTTTTTTTCAAGACCATCGACAGTCCGATGATAATGTTCACGACTCGGAGGATTACGTTATCTTTGATTGAAGTTCATTTATTATGTCTCGTTGAAGAGTTACTTTTTAAATCACTGGCCATTTAACGGCTATCGGATATCCGTTTTTAGATGTCTCGTGTCTACGACGGAGCTTGACAATTTTCCTAATGACATTTCCATGTCACCTAACGGATATTAGGAGCCCAGCATGTTTATGGACATAAATGTTACGCGCATCCGATAATATCCGATGTTGACAGACACGTTCGAGTTAGCAGGATGCGAAAATCAATTTATACGTCCACGTATTGATGTCATCGGTTCTGCTACGAACGAGTTGGAAATTCGAAAGAAATGACTGCCCCGTATGTTAACCGATTGGAAAACGCGCATCGAGTTCCCGATATTTAGTACTTTTTTCCCCTTCCTTCAAAGCATCGTACAAGCAACTCGGGCGACCCCTGTGCCATTAGTTTCTTCCTCGTCCATTAGGGAAAAATTTTCTGGGCCAATTTCGCTGCCCGTCCCTTCCTAAAAATGCCAAATAATTAAAATCCCTCCTTGCGCCTCCCTTGCCTATTACTCGTCAACCAATCTAAAATAGTCCCGTCGTAAAAGCCGTCGGATGACGTAGGTCGAGCCTGGGAAGAAATAGTCCCTATCGTTAAAAAGCCAAGTCTCTCGAGTCGGTGCCACTTAATAAGGTAGCGCAGATCCTTGGGCTCGATTAGCCTGAAAAATCCTCAAAAATTCGAATAAATTCTGCATCAGCGGTTTGATAAATATCAAATGTCTTTATTAAAGCAATAACCGCGCAACTCCACTACGCCTAGCCATCCTATAAAAAAAAAATATTCACCCGCCCGCGTGCACAATGAAACGGATTAAAAAATCTTTCTATATTTACGATATGTTCGAGGTTTGTCCCTTACTACTTACTGGGAATACATCCACGGCTGCTTGCGCTTTTCTTTGCTCTCGTTCATTCTCCCACCTCTTACCCCGATCCTTTTACAACAACACCACCACGCAACTTTACGAATAATTTTACTGGCGGTGAAGGTGGAAGAATTTTCGGTTCTTCGGCTCTACTCCAGGGCAGGACATCCTCGTGCGGAAAGAGGTTCACGACGATGCCGAGGCATCTTCGATCGAGATGTCGTGAAACCAGAAATGCCGTAGCTACGTCACTGGAACGGTGGCGTTGCTCGACGCGGGGCAGGGAATGGGATGGGTTGGGGGGGGGGGCGCCTCGTTTCGCGCGGTAATTAGCGTGGCTCTCGACTTTGTCGGCTTTTATGGGCTTACTAAGCTAGCCGAGACGGGTATTCATTTTTATGATTTATCGCGTTAATGCACGCGAGTGACGAAACGGGATGGGAGGGGGTAGGAGGAGGTGGTGGAAACATTGACATTCGCGAATCGCTAGGCATTGTTTCCGCTTCTCGGGAGCGCGTTTCATTTGCCAGATGTTTCTTGCTTTTTGTTGAAAACGTTACGCGTTCCGGTATGCGCGTCGAGGACTCAAAGTTCCCTCATTCCTTTCCACTCTGGAATTCGTCCTTTATTCGTTTAATGCATGCAAATTACCTGTTACATTCGGGTGCATTAAAAAATTTATTTCATAATGAGGAGCGACGGAATCGTTAAAAATACTATGAATTAACAATCGGGAAACCAACCTCGCGATCTCGATTAGCCACACACCGTTAGTTACATTCACATCTATCCAAAATAACGAGTACTTTTAACGACGCTGGAATTTCTCACTGCTGATCCATCGGTATGCCGACTCATACGTCTGCATCCTATAAAACTATCTCGAATGTCGTTATTTGACCGAGGATGCTCAACTTGACGAGCACCGTTAAGAGCATCGACTTCCTCTCAATGTTTCCCTGTGATATGGCGTCCTCGCCCTTACGAAAGCTCGTCGTACCTTAATCGAGATATCGATAGGCACCGGCCATCCACGCAGCTCGGAAACGAGTGTCGAATAAAGATCGGCTTTCGAAACAAGAATATGTGCTTCGCGAATAATTAGTAAGCTTCAAAGCAATTCGAGGATGGCGCAATTAACCATCTCAATATGTTGACGAATAATATTAATTGGAGTCTGCCAAGCCGACGCGCGTTATTAATAATAATAAGGCAGTGAAAAATTGTTTATATTTGTTTATCACACACACACACACACACACACACACACTCTCTCTCTCTCTATCTCTCTCTCTCTCTCTCTCTCTCTCCAACTGCCCATATTACCGCATGGATATCGCATATCTCGGACAACAGCTCGTCTACTTTCTCTTCTAACCGTAGCCGCGCATCCATCTTCTTCTCTCCTTCTCCCATGAGATTCTTCATTTTATCCCGTGTCGCACATCTCTTTCATTCTAACCGGTGGCACACGTGCAACGTCAACCCGGCGCTAACGAGACTCAATGCAGCAGCCAAGCGAAAAACTCCCCCAAACATATACTCAGACGCAGACTATTGGCTTATTTTCCATGGACGCACGAGGTCTCGACCAAAGTGGACATCTGGGCGTGTGTCGGCCTAAGTCACACCGCCGTCCCCGCCCCCTGATAAGGCCCTTATTCTCCCTAGCGTGCCTAATGAATTTCGCTGACAGAGGGCTTCCTGAAAAAGGATAGCGTACGATCAACAACGGCGCAGACGGGATTGTTTTTCAGACGAGCGGCCAAGTCCCGAGTAAACGGGCTCATCAATCTGCTCGCGCCTCGCCGTTCCCGGTGGACAAGATCCACGAATTCTCATACACCGAGTTCTTCTGTTTTTAATGCTAAAATGAGACGCTAACCGTCGTCGTGCCCTGGCATCGCGGCGTGATTTTCGAAGTGGACGGCCGCTTTTCAACGTGTGCCCGTTACTTCGTTTACTCTCGTTAAAGAGATATTAAGTTATTGTCGTGACTCCGGTTGCGAAATAGTTTTGCGCCAATTTCGTTGGGTTTTGTTTGTTGCGTCTATTATCGTATTAAAGGTATGGGCAAAATTCTCAAAGCACGAATATTAATCGACGAATTAGATTTTATCGCTACGATTGTCTCTCGTTATATTAATAAAGGGATGTTTTGTGACCGACTTTGGTCATTAGTCAACGACTATAGATTTTATTCTCCATTCACAAATTCATTATTCGCTTTAATAAGCTTACTTGATTTTCATAATATCGCACATCTATGTCATTTTTCCGCTATTTCATGTTTCTCATTAATTTTTTTTTTTTTTTTTTGCAATTTTATTTTATTTGGACTGAATAGCACTCACAGAACTCCGAGGGAGTTTATATTTTTTATTTGTAAACAGCATTATAAATCCTCGCTGTTAATTTAGTTTTGACTCATCCAAATGTACACATTTCACATAACAAATTTCCTCCGCTTCCGCTGACATAACTTTTCGCTCTTTCATCAGCATGAATATCAAGATATTAATTCGATGCTAATAGATTGACTAATTACATAATTGCAAAAATGATATTTCCAATCGCGCGGTATATTTAATTCAGTCATTTAATAGAGTTAATTCGGTAATTAGTTTTTTTGTTGTTTTTTTTGTTTTTGTTTTTGCTTTTAACTGGCAATTTATATGAAAACTAACGGTCGAGTTAATTATTTATTTTTGCTTCAAGTTGTAATTAGAATATATCGTTATTGGAAGGAAATGTATGGCATACTGAAATTTCAGTATCCTACGAACCAACCTCGGTTGTAGATTTGAAATAAATACGACCGAGGTTGCTACGATACAACAGCTGAAATTAAAAAGCAATGTCAGCTTCGTTAACATCGTTGTATATCCGAAGGGTGCGCGCATGTGTCTACGATGAAATCTATTACTTTTGAAAATGTAATGAAGATTCATCAATACTCTTAACGCGAATAAGTTATGAATAATTAATGATTTTTTTTTTTAAATTTTTTGTTTTTTTTTTTTTTTTTTTTTTCTACATTAATTACCATTAAACGCTAATTAAAACCACCGTACAATCGGTCGAAAAATCTCCACGTGGCGGGGACCAATAATTTTATTCATAAATTATTCCGCATCATATTGGCATCGAGTCTCCAAAGCCAACCAACTCATAGATAAATAAATGTGTGGTAAACTTGTGACATATCAAAACACACAGCTGAACAAATAATACGGGGGCAAAATAATTTCCATACTTAAGCAAATTGCACACTTGTATGTCCATTTGCATCGCGTTTTATCGAAATTAAAAACTCAGATGTAAGGCGTACTAGTACATCCGATTGAAATCATTCGAGCCGCGTGTACCTATTAATATTTATCCATTCGCTCGTTTACACGAGGGTGCAAAATTCCCGGGGTCTCGAGCAAGTCGATGATCGACATGTGCGCATATTTCACATCCGGAGGACTGGGAATCTTTAATTAGTAGCAGTGACAAAATGTAAAAAGTTGCATTCGTTGCGATAAGCCCACACTTAATAAAATGCATTATTACCGTAGGAAATTGAATAAAACTGAATATTCTCCCTTCTTTTTCGAGTAAAACTATGGGCGAGAATTAATTAAAAGTAGTATTTATGGATGTGAGAGCAATATTATTATTATTATTTTTTTTTTTACCTTTCTTCATAGAAAAAAACTTTTATTTTATATATATATATATATAAAAAGGAAAAAAAGAAAAAAAAATTATGCAACCACAGTTATAAGAAGTTATACAATACAATATATATTTTTTCTTTATAGTATCAAATTTGACTTTCATTATAGCAATTTTTGAAGCAATTACTTCTAATACAGTACTTTTAACGATTTTTATTACATTTACGTCGGGCTATTCGAAGACTTACGGGATAGCAGCGCTATTCTGACTGCTTTTAATTGTCTTTTCTATCGCATAAAACTTTTTCCATCAAATAAAAGAGCCATTAACTGTTTATATCAAAAAGTCATTCTATAATTAAACTTCAAATGTTATGTACATAGAGAAAATTGTTTATTTGAAACATAATGTTTGTTTTTTGCCCTCTTTTTTTCTTTTTTTTTTTATCTAACGTGTATGTTGCAGCTTATATAAGACAATAATTTTCTATCGACAATGCGTTAAAAATTTGTTGCTTTTGCTCTTAAATTATGGATATCAATATACATTATTAGGATTATGCATGAAGCAAACATGTCAACAATATATTATTTTCATTTACTATTGTATTATATTAATCTATTATTATTCGGATCCTTAATAAACACTTTGTATCCTCTACAGCAGACCAAATTTTCGTTTTACTCTATATATAGGCAAAATTCTTTTTTTTTTTTTTTTAGAGAATTATATTATTGTACAGATGCTGCATTTATGAACAAAATAATAAATAATGTTTATTTTAGCGTATTGGGTTGAACGTAAAGCAAATATTCAAAGTAAATATTCTTATCATTGAGGCAAAATTTTATAAACTTCAAACTGATTTTCGACCAAAAAAAAAAAAAAAAAAACAAACATACAAACAAACAAACAAACAAACAAAGAAAGAAAAATTCACGATATAATTTATATATTCACATTATATTAAAATTATATGCATTTGCGTTGCTTTTCTCTCATACAATTTCATTCAATGACACATTATTCATTCACTTTCGAAACAGTAAGTAATTTACCAATAATTAATTTCCTTACCATATAAATAAACATTATTGTATATCATCTGGTCAAATAAAACATGTGTAATGCTTGTTTTTAATAACTTTAGTACTTACCTTTACTGCACATGGTGAACAAAGCTAGTGAATGTTGATAGATAGCACTCACAACTGTATACAATATATAATTAATGTATTCTTAGTTCTTTTTGTTAATTGTTAGTTTGTTATTTACGAGCAGAATTACATTCGTAAAATTGTATGCCTCTTACCTTATCTGTCCGTACAATATTACCAGACCTTTGAAGCTCGCGTGCAATTGCAGAAATTATTGAAGTTTATTTTACGAGCATCTCGGACGTAATTTTATAATCTACGGATGAAACTGTATAGATATATAAATACATGTATGATACATGCAAGGTCAGCTTGAAAGAAGTAATGTATTTATCGTATTAGCTAGAAAAGTGACAAAACTCGAATGATCTCCTGAATTACCGTTCAATTATTTTCTCGGAGTGTATTAGCCTTATTATATAGTTAAATTATTAATCGAATTACCATTCATTAGTATTAATTTAATCTAAAACATGGGATTGATGGATAAATGTCGCTTACTTTTATGAAATATATTTCATTTGTATGTGAATAATACTGCGATTTTGATTCCCTTATGAATAACCAGACATATTCAAATGACCATTAATAATAAATATTTAACGTTATTTATGGATAGTAAAAAGATTTTATTTTAATACGAATAACTTAATCGATGATCTTAGATTACATTGGTTATATTAATAATGTTGCGATCGTTCTTGGTAATTTATCTTGATGAACTATAATAAAAATATAATGATTAAAATTACATTAAATTTATACAATTTGATAACACGTTAAAGTAATATAAATTTTTCACGAGATATTACTCAGCATCGACAAAAAGGAGAAATTTTATAAACTTTATAGGATAAATGTATCTCTAAATGTTTTCTTTTGTGATTTAATTGTAGGGGTGTGTATTTCATTAGGTTCGCAGAAAATTAGAATAATTTCATTTTTCGCGACCATATATATTGAGTAAATAACATGGATATTCAGAGGTATTTATGTATTAAAAAAAAAAAAAAAAAAAAAAAAAAAAAAAAAAAAAAAAAAGAGAGAGAGAGAGAGAGACAGAGAGAGAAAGAGAGAGACACACGCACACAACCAAGAAACATATATACTGTTACATTTTATCCTAAATATATATATTAAATATAACAAATAACATTTGATAAATTTAAATTATAGCTTTTGAAATCAAATGATATTATTTTGCCTTATTTTTTATTACTTGGCTCACTATACTCGGTAATTTACTCTTTTTGACACTTCTAACGTTATAATTAATTGGTCTAAGTTTCAAAGTACTTTCAGATTATCTTAATTTGTAAATATTTTGTTACACTCTTCCACTTCTCGGGATATTTATATCATATTCTTTAGCGCTATCGATTTACTTTCTATATAGGGTATTTAAAAAACAAGAAACAAACAAAAACAAAAAAAACAAGCGTTAATGATGAAGGGAGAGCGGAAAATTGAGAGGGAATTTTTGAGATTTTAATCCATATTCAAGCACTTAACTATAATTCTGTATTTATCGGATATACATCTGATTTATATATATATATATATATATATATATATATATATATAAACTTAAAATTATTTCCTTTTACACTTTTATACCTTTAATTTGATAGTGCTGTATATGTAAGAGAGAAACGTAAGAATGTTTGGTAGTTTGACAGGATGTAATTTTGAAATTACAAGATCCAATGTTTATTAAGGATTAATTGGTATAAAATGAATATTCTTAATTTTATACAAAAGTTAATTACACGCGTGAATGTACAAATTGTGGAATGACCGAGCATGTTTATAATAAATACGAAAAGGATATAATTAAAGCTATCATTAATTAAGAAGGTTTACTTTAAGTATTTTAAATTTCATAATTTAAGACTTTCTAATACAAAATTGTACTTAATTCTATAATATTTATAATAATTTAATTATTATATTATTATGTAAGATCGAAATATATTAAAAATAACAATATATTGCATAGATAAAGATCGCGTTTAATTAAATCTGATAAAAGTAATATAAATTTTTGTGTGACTAATTGGAATAAAATCTTATTACTGTCTAATTATTATTTTCAAAACTTTAGTGAATTCGTAGTTTTGTTGTTGTTGTTGCTGTTGTTGTTTTTTTCATACACGAAAAATTAATATTTGTTACGAATTAATGCTTATCTTATAATATATTAATTAAGACTAGCTAACATTCAATTTACGTAATAATTATAAATTTTACATAAGCATATTTTCTTATTTTATTACAAAGATATAATAAGCTGACAAGCATTATATTTTCCAGTCTTCTAAACTGAATGAATTTTCGTTAGAATTACTTTACGCTTTGATATAATTAACTACGTTTCAATATAAAATTTAGAAATTCGTGTGTATGAATTGTGATCGGTAATGAGGTATTTATACATATGTCTGTGTGCGTATATATATATATATATATATATATGGATTTATGCTAACTACTTTAGACTGTTTTTACTTTGGAAGGAAGCACGGGGTATAATAATCTACCATTATTACATTTAGAAATGTCGAGTAAAGAATTAAATTAGTATTTCGAGAAGTAAAATACTATACGTTAACATTTTAATTAAACTTATTACAAAGTTTTATCGCTCTCTCAAGACACTAAAGTACAGTAATTATTAAATTTAATTTCATTTGAAAAGTTAGTTTACGTAATGCTTCACTTTTTTTATGCAAATTAAAAATTATAAATAAATTTTAATTAATTGGATTTTGTATTTTAATTTATTATTGTATGATATTACAGTATATAGAAATCCTTATCTACCGAGGCTTAATTGATATAATTTTTAAAAAATTTCTAAAATATATCTTTGGCGCGAACGAGGCGTATCGTTTTAGATTGTGTATCCACTTATTTAACAGGAGGATTTGGCATTTATTATGAACTTAATTAAATCCACTCCTACTATTGTCAAAGTGTTTATTCATTCAGATTGCGAATTATCTATCAAACGTTTGCCTATATAAACTTTATACGTTGAAAACATTTGAAAATATAATCTAATTGATCAAGATTGCAACCCAACTAGGGGATTTCAATCAATAAGATGTTTTAAATGCCTTATTACGTCATTTTTCTCCTTCCTTTTCCTCTTTTCTTTTTTAAATACCTTTTAAATACGAGGCAGTGTGCGTACACATATCCGGATTTTTGCTACGATCTCCGCTTGCCAAAGAAAAAGAACAAAAACAAAAAAAAAACAAAAAAACAAAAAAACAAAAAAAAAAACACAGTCGTCTAGACATTTAAAGACGTTTTAGATCGTAGTAAATAAAGTTCACAACTCTTTCATATTGAATTCTTCTTAATTCATTTAAATGACAAATTTAACAAGTAGTACCACTAAGGGGATTTCGTTACGATATCCTTGGGAATTAGAGAGTAAAAAATCGAGTTTCATTTCGTAACTCACGGGTAACTGTAAAGTGACAGGTAGCCAAAGGTCAAAAGCCACCGGGAATCTCTCGTGGCTGATTTTCATTGCCATTTCATGCGAGCTCGAAGATGAAGAAAAGCGGACACGAACATTGGTGCAGGAGTCACGCGATGGTAATAGTCCGTGAGAAGGGTGTCAAGAAATTATGTACCCAGCATATATTAGCTATTTTTTTATTTTTTTTTTTATTTTTTTATTTTTTTATTTTTTTATTTTTTTATTTTTTTATTTTTTTATTTTTTTATTTTTTTATTTTTTTATTTTTTTATTTTTTTATTTTTTTATTTTTTTATTTTTTTATTTTTTTATTTTTTTATTTTTTTATTTTTTTATTTTTTTATTTTTTTATTTTTTTATTTTTTTATTTTTTTATTTTTTTATTTTTTTATTTTTTTATTTTTTTATTTTTTTATTTTTTTATTTTTTTATTTTTTTATTTTTTTATTTTTTTATTTTTTTATTTTTTTATTTTTTTATTTTTTTATTTTTTTATTTTTTTATTTTTTTATTTTTTTATTTTTTTATTTTTTTATTTTTTTATTTTTTTATTTTTTTATTTTTTTATTTTTTTATTTTTTTATTTTTTTATTTTTTTATTTTTTTATTTTTTTATTTTTTTATTTTTTTATTTTTTTATTTTTTTATTTTTTTATTTTTTTATTTTTTTATTTTTTTATTTTTTTATTTTTTTATTTTTTTATTTTTTTATTTTTTTATTTTTTTATTTTTTTATTTTTTTATTTTTTTATTTTTTTATTTTTTTATTTTTTTATTTTTTTATTTTTTTATTTTTTTATTTTTTTATTTTTTTATTTTTTTATTTTTTTATTTTTTTATTTTTTTATTTTTTTATTTTTTTATTTTTTTATTTTTTTATTTTTTTATTTTTTTATTTTTTTATTTTTTTATTTTTTTATTTTTTTATTTTTTTATTTTTTTATTTTTTTATTTTTTTATTTTTTTATTTTTTTATTTTTTTATTTTTTTATTGAATCACCCTTTGCTTGAGACTGGAGTCGCGAGTGGTTTTCATTGGTTCCTTTGATAATGTTACAACACTCGGCTATTTAAGTCCGCGCAACTTTTCACTATAATTTAAAACATTTTTGTAAACATTGCATCGATAGTAATAGAATTACGTGCCAATCCATTTGATTTACAATTGTTGTCATACGTGTCGTTTATATGCTGTATATTAAATCTTTCTAGCTATTCTGATTATTGTTGTGCCTCTTTCTCTCTCTCTCTATTTTTGTTTTAATTATTATTATTTTTTGTGTAATTTTTTCCTCCAACCACCACCCTACTAGCCCTCTCTGGCAACTTTATTAATTTAAATTTAAAATGAAATTGTCCTCCATATGCGATTGATTGTTCTTTTGTCGAGCGTTACATACAATACCCCGAGCAGCAATGATAAATAAAATGAATTTACTGTCCGTTTCATCGCTTAGCGTTTGAAAGTTTTACATCCAAATTACTTAATGCACGCGTAGTTGACAAAGAACATTTGCCAAAAAGTAAATAAGACCTCAAAGCCATGATTATTAAAACGTTAACAACGCTCGGTCTATTTATATATCGATCGCATCGATTCTTCTCACACAGCTATAACAACAACAGTAACAACAACAACAACAACAACAACAACAACAACAAAAATAAAAATAAAAATAAAAACAACAAACACGATCGCAATTGTATTAATGACAATAGTATTGATAACGATAATGGTAATAATGATAAGTGATAACGATATCGTGATAATGGTAATAATAATTCGTGGACCAAACGATTGGCTTGCTGTATAGCAAAGACATTATGTGACACGTTGGGCGAACTCGCTAATCCTCATCGATCATTCGACAACAGACGTATTTGATAAATCCTTCCCCACCCCCTGGCAGAACTCTCGAGAGCACTATTTCGCGAGGTCGGATCGTCCGCCACTCTAACGCAACACGAACCTAATCCACTTTGCAAGCAGCGTTGGCGCAACGCATAAATTCGGCTGGTATAACGCGGATTGGGCGGTGGCTAAGGGGGTGGGGGTGGGGGATGGAGCGGTAAAGCGCGGCGTGAAGAAGGAGGAGGAGGACACCGGGGAGTCGCATCCGTCAGCGCGCGTCCGCAAGATGGACGGCGGACAAAGTTCAAACGCGCGCGCATTATCGGCGTAACACGGTGCGTCGTAGTGCGTGATCTCGTGGCTGCGCACGGCCGTTCCAATTCGACATCCATATAACGACGAGCGACGACGACGTGGAGCTATTACATAACGTCTCTCGTGAATCTCCGGATCGATAGATAGAAGCCCGTGGCCGCGAACGAAGGGAGAACAGACTCGGGACTTCAACCCGGGCTCCGGGGCTCGGTCCGGCGACGCGTCACTCTTCATCACGGCCGAGCGACTCTCGGAATTTGGTATCTCGTTGCTCTCGGTGGGACGATTCCAGGATGACGGGAGCTGGTCACTGACCGGGCCCAATCATTCCATAAGCGTCAGCGCGCTTAGTACATGATTTTTCGTCCCTCTGCGCAAAGTTTCTGCGCCAAACGACTCAACCCCATCGCGAAGAAAGTGAAATGGCATTGGCAATGTTACCCGCTCCTCGTCCGTCCGCCCGTTCGTCCGTCCGTTAAATTTACGGCACTGGAGCTCGGGATGCTGTCAATGACCAAGTTCGCCCGAGGCTGCTGATACTCGTTACCGAGTCGTTCTTATCGCCTCGGTGAGAGCTCATTGCTCGTTTCGCTTTGCCGCGCAATTTATTGGTGGATAACATGCGCGTGTACTAGTACTAGCGACGGTTTCAGTTCCGATGGGCTCCGCATAATTATCACCATCCTATTACCTAATGGTAATTGTAGGCGCCCGTTGGCTGGCTGGTTGGCCGATCGGCTAAGTTTTTAAAATTCCTTGCATTGGAAGGGAAAAAGCTCGATGGTCAAATAATGGAGGCTCAAGTCCGACGATTTTTGCGCACCGTATTATGTTGATTAATGAGAGGATTGTTAATTGGAGGGACGTTGATTGTTGCGTAATTCGCGATTATTTTCGATGACAGTGCGTTGGTGGTAAATGGCTACGGAAACTCGAAGCCTTCTCTCTCTCTCTCTCTCTCTCTCTCTCTCTCTCTCTTTCGAAAGAGTATAACAAATGCGTAACGAAGGTATTTTGTTTTTTATACGGTGATAGAGGATTGGGGGGGGGGTGTATCGCGTATACGTCGTTCGCTAGTGTTTCACGGACGTGAAAAAGACGGTGGTATTAAGGATTTGAATAAATAGCCTCGGCGGGACTTCAGCAGCACCCCGACATTCGCGTTAAATCCGGACTGTGAAACTCCCCGCAAATTTAACAATATGCCCGCCCATCACCAACCCCAATCCACATCCGATATTTCCGTACTCGACGAGGTGCGCTTGGTGGCCCTCGTTACTTGGTGCTGGAGGGGTCGGGGAGAGGAACCACGAGACGGGAATGCCGGCTGGCGGGAAAATAATTTTTAATGGGCGCGCAAACTTCCTTGACCTAGGAGGATCGACGCAGCGCCGTTCAATCGGGAAGGTCGAAGTGTACAGATAGGATTGCCGGGATACGTGTTTACGACGGCGGATGCGCGCGCACTCTACCGAAGATCAACGTCCCCTTGTGATCCCGTCCGGATGCCGGAGATCGTTTAGCCGGAAGGTTGGCGGTGGCGCACGAGGGCAAAAAATAGAGCCGGGGAGATGGCAGAAGGGGGGGGGTGGCTAGGTGAGGGTGGGGATAGGTGGCGGATGAGGCAAGCGTATCTGTTAGTCGGATCAAAGTTCACCGGTGCGTCGAATTGTTGGGAATGATAATCTGCGAGCATTCTCTTTATATATCTCTCTCTCTCTCTCTCTATCTCTCTCTCTCTCTATCTCTCTCTCTCTCTATCTCTCTCTCTCTCTATCTCTCTCTCTCTCTATCTCTCTCTCTCTCTATCTCTCTCTCTCTCTATCTCTCTCTCTCTCTATCTCTCTCTCTCTCTATCTCTCTCTCTCTCTATCTCTCTCTCTCTCTATCTCTCTCTCTCTCTCTCTCTCTCCGTCTCTCTCGCTTCGTAAACTCGGGCTGAATTTATCATGTGTTATTCACACGAGATCCGATTTTTCAATGAAAATGATGTATGACTTTGGTACGGGATACGGAGAAAAGCTTTTTAGCGCAATAGCTGTTAGTGTCGGATGTGTTTTGCTTTAAAATGCTTAGACCCGCTGCGCCGAGGGTCTCGATGAAAAAATTGACGGCGATTGCGTCCGTATGTTGAATAGCCTTAGATGTAAATATTGTGTTTAGTGTTACAAGCCTTGTTACAATTTTCAAATTATAGGTTTTACATAAATAATAATTTATCATTCCGTGTTTAGTGCTGGTGAAGAAAGAGTCAGAGTACCTTGTTTTAAATAACATCGCTACTTCAAATCACCGACAAATACACTTTGTACTTAAACATTTTTATAGCAATTTCATAAAGTACGTTCGTTTCACCTCGGTTGTTTTATTTGCACTAGGAAAACTTGTTATAATAATGCGAATTCCTCTATGCACGAATGTGCAAACATTGGCATAGAAACAACGGTAGAAGAGATGATGGAAGTGCGCCGAGTGCCCAATACATAAACATTTCAAACGTTTTCGTATATTTTGACGCTAATCAATGAATCCGAGCGTTACAAATTAATAAAAATCCGTAGTTTATGCATGAATCGGAAAAAAAAAACAACTCAATTGATCATTGAAGAAAATATTGTTCAACTGACACGAGCATGTTGCTAATACTCACTTATATGTAATCGAACAAATTCAATAATCGCACAAAAAATTCAGATGCTTTTGCACGATAATTTATATATTCATAATTAAATGGAAAAAGATATTTGTAAATCAATATGTAGTTGGAAGGGCATAGAATGGGCTTTTATAAAGTACTATCTACAAAAATATCTGGCTCATAACGATTAATCGTCTTGATAATGTATAAGAGTATTATACTAATCGTTAGTTCGAAGAATAATTTAGTGTTTCGCGAAGGTAAATCAGATTTCCAAACCTAAAGAAAAATAATTATGTAAAAAATGTAATTGATTTAAAAATATTATTTATTGTCATGTTAGATATATAATTTACATTTATTTTAAGATAACTTGATAAATAGTACACGATTTTTATTGACAGTCGTCAACTTCTTCAGTATTACGGCCAACACAAACGGACTTAAAATTCGTCTGGTAATTTTTAACATATTAATTTCCAAATTTTATAGACGATATTTTCAATAATAGCCTATCCATCATTGTCTTTTAATCACCACAAAATACATATTCCTTAATAATTTGCAATATTTGTATGAAATTTTATTTCAACTTCATCGCATTCATCACAAAATGACACTCCATTGCTCTCACTCATTTAATTCTTACTGTCATTCTACAAAAATAATAATTAAAAATATTAAAAAAATATATATTTTTAAGTCCAGTGTTTGATATTTGTAGAGAAAGGAATATATTCAGTAGGTTTAATATATTTCGTTCGAGCATAGGAAACTATACGCATACAGAAAATGAAAAATTTTTTTTCAAGAATTTCTTCGATTCATCCAAATGATTTGGGATTGCTTTTTTTCCTTCTTTTAATGATAATTTTAATAAAAAAATTTTTGCAAACATACGTAAATTATATATAATTCTTTTATTAATGAAACGATGTCAGCAAGCTTGCACCTCGAAGCATCTGAAAGCATAGAAACAAGGCTATTTTATTATATTTAAATAATTCCAGTTGCTGGAAAAAAAAAAAAAATTTTTTTTATACTTGACATTTGATCTGCTTTATGACAGCAATGAACTCGTTTTTCTTCTTTTATTCTGTTCTAATGTAAGATCCGTACAAGTATTTATTTTTAAACTTTGATTTCCACTTGATTCTCGTCGTTTGTTAAATAGTTCTTACTCATGTGAAAACACCAACGGGCATTTAACATGGAAGCGGAGTGATAAAATTTTTTTAACGTGGCAAACGTTTAAAGAACCAAGATAATAATTCTTTAAATCGTTGATTTTTACTTAGAGGAAAGTGATTTTCAAGACAAGGCCAAATGTAAATATACTTTTCAAGGCTTTGCAATGTATAAATATTAAATTCATAACGACTATAAATGTTTGTAAGTACGAAACTCATCGTAAATATCAGACGCATGTAATAAACTTACAAAGCAATGTGAATTATACGTATTAATTAAAGATACATAAATTAGTATTTACTGTCGTGAATTATTATCTGCTAATTGGGTTATTACATCTCTGAAAGCAAAAATCATTAACAAAAAAAAAAAAAAAAAAAAAAAAAAAAAAAAAAAAAAAAAAAAAAGAATGAAAGAACTTTGAATAAAAAGCACATTAAATTTTAACGTAAATACTATTTTTATTAATAATAATTATATAAATAATATCACTCTCTTTTTTTTTTTCTTTTCTTTTTCAATAAAATACCTTTACAGTACATTTTTAATATATGCGTCTTAGTAACGATATACGATATATATTTCTAAAGAGTTGCCTATAATTTTATAAATACGATGACAAAAATATCTTCAATTTAAGAATACAAATACAGTTAGTCATTTAAAAGGTATGGGACATGTTTATGGGTCAACTTAAAGGCAGTAAAACAATATAACAAACAAACAAATAAACAAAATAAAACAAAAACCAAACCAGAAAAAAAAAGTAAAAAAGAAGAAGCTTAAAGGCTCAAATTAACCAAGCCGACTTATTTCCAAAACGAGGTGTCCCATCGGCCTCTATATTGAATGCCAATTAAATATTTAAAAGCACCGTTATAATAACAAAATAAAAATTCTCAAATTCTCACCTCGAGAGTAATCCCCTCCCTACCAAGAGCTAACTATTCTGCCTCCTAATTCAAACAATTCATAACATTCCTCCTCCCAGGCTTTAGCGTGTTACATAAAGACAATATATTTTTCCAATATAGCGAATCGACGAAATACGTATCGAATAACACATGGAGCTCTGTAATGTAATAATCATTCGCTCTTTTTTCTTTTCTCTTGCAGTGTGCCAAAGTATTGACATAAGGAATAAAGTGAGCGAATTTTCGAAATTGTACGGATGCCGCGTCATCGAGGGCTTTGTGCAGATCCTTTTGATCGACCAGGCCAACGATACGTCTTATGCGGATCTCGTATTTCCCGAGCTCGTGGAAATTACCGGATACCTAATGCTGTACAGGTAAGCCATATTCACCACTGCGCTCGGATTTTGTGGGATCGAGCTCGAGCTATTCGTCCGATCAATCAATTTCCTACGAATTCTCGATGATCTACGGTGAAAAGTCTTATTCGCATAATCGAATCGCTACTTTCCGCTCACTGGGACAATTATCGAGACTTTAACGATCCAATAATCTATCTATTACGACAAAGACAATTTGATATATCACTTTGGTGGTGAGATATCACGCGACATGTTGTCACAGTCAAATGTTTCGTATGAGAAAAGTAATTTGACGAATAATTAGATGAAATTAAATGAAACTTCAAATGTAATATTATTATGGTTGTTTCTAATTTGGCAGAGACATTTTGCAACTTAATGTAAATGAAGGAGAAAGAAAAATAGAAATAAAAAATAATTGTGGAACAGTTTTTTTTTTCTTATGTACTATTTGAGAAATTAACCTATATTATGCATCGGTCAGATAATAAATTAATGGAGAAAAATTTCATTCGGTGTGTACACTTAGCACATGTGTACGATTATACGGCATTTAATAATCCAAGCCTTCAACAGTTTTCAAGAAATTAAATTCCAAATTTTAATTGCAAAAGAAAATTAATAAATAATGTAATGCAATATAATAATAATACAATGTTTAATATTAACGTAAAAATCAATTAAACGTTACATGTGCCAATACTATTGCTCTTTGTTGCTGCAAATGAATTTAGAACGATTTAAAATGGCCCGCGACATACACACACTAACAAATACACAAGCGGAGTAATTGTAAGATTAAGCAACAACAAGGGACCTTGATTTTGTAAGTTTGCTCGCTTGTACGAATAATATGTCAGTTTATTTGCATGCGATTGCATTGAATACTTATCAACGCTTATTTCATAGTGAAATATGGTTGGAAGAGTTTTAACGAGGGAAGAGCAGAGGAAAAACATTGTTTAGTCACTTGCTGTTAGACAATAGCTATAAATAATGTTGTTAACAATATATATATATATATATATGTATGCAATTAAATGTAAGATAAAAATTATTAGCACCTATGGTGCCGTGTACTAAATTGCCAATATCCACGGGAGCTGCATTATAAACGAATTAACAGTTGTTTAATTAATTTTATTCATAAAGTTCCATCGAGCGTTATTGGTTCATCTTCGATGCCTTTTAGCATCGATTCGTTAACGCTTATCAAAGTTCTCGTAAAACCTAGCCATATTTATACTCTACAGTTCTTATAATAAAAAAAAATCGTAGAACGTGCTATTAAATATTACCAATCTCTTGTTACATACACTGTTGCCTACGTAAAACGACCATATTATACAAGTTACCAATACTTACAATTTTTATCAACGACATTTGACTTTCAAGTAGAAATGTTGCGGTGAGGTGAGATGAGTCGACACTCGCAGCCCATCAAGCAAGCTAAACTGCACAATATTATTCAATTCGAATTTCAGAGTGCAAGGACTGCGGAGTATCGGCCACTTGTTCCCGAATCTGACCGTCATAAGGGGTCACCAACTGTTCGTCAATTACGCATTGGTGGCCTTCGAAATGACGAATCTGCAAGAGATCGGACTGCACTCGTTGACTGACATAATGCGAGGCTCCGTGCGCTTCGAGAAGAATTCGGTTCTTTGCTACGCCGACACGATAGATTGGGACATTATTGCGAAGGCCGGCAAGGGAGAGCACGTCATTGCTGTAAGTTGTCACCAACTCTTTCTAATTTGCTAATTTTTTGTTTTTTCTTTTTGTTTTTGTTTTTTTTGTTTTTTTTTTGTTTCAATCGAATGTTGGATCGATCAGAGCTAGAGTAAATTGTCTTTTACGTTAGAATTCAAGAAGCAAACTTGCTTTTAACCGCTCTCAAACAAATTGACGAAATTCTCAATATTATGCATTTAGAGATGCTCGAAACTTTTCTTTCAATGGAACGAGAGGCCCACTGAAAGTATCAGCGAATATTATTTATTTTTTTTTTTTCATTTAAGGAGTGTGCTAATTGTTTCCGGTGATTACATCGCGCGTTATATAATCTATGACGCATGTATTAAATTAAGAAACGATGGAGAAAGAACAAAAAATCTGAGTACCATAGAATCTTTAAAAGCTGGGAAGTATCTTGAGTTGTTTATGAACAATATTTTAAAGAATATTCAATCGGTTCGTTATAATGCTGCACGATCGAATTCTTAAATAACAAGCTAAACTCTTGCTATGCCTACTAAGCTCGTTTTACAACGGCGAGAATAATGTTAAGCGAAGTTTTTCATTTAATGAAAGTACTTGGGAAAATAAGCTGTTTAGATATTCTTTTTTTGTGACATGTAGCATTAGCGTTACATTCGACATACGCAGCTTTAGTTTACAAAAAAGACTACCTGCCATTTTTTTTTTTATTTGCATAATTGCTTTCGTATTGTAGGTCACGTGCGAACTAACGTTTGCAAATAATAAATAAATAATACAAATTTCGGATATTATGATTTACGAAGCACATTGGGCGCGTATACTTTTCGTATTCTTATATTTTACAGAAATTGCGTCCACCTCTGTCATTCTCTATTCATGGAAAGTTAAATCCCGTTTCTTTCATTTTGTAATGGTATTGTCCATCAGTTGCCCATATCCGTAAATACATACACGGTGATACGTATGTTTCTCCGTGCCACTGTAGACGTATTCTCCGAATTCAATTACGATCTTGTTATCGGGAAACTGATGGGAAATTCGAACGATAAACGCAAGAGTGCATAGATTTTCTTTTAAACATTCCCTTCAATATACGTATATAGATATACATAGATGGAAAAATTGATGATTCGTTTAGATTTAGCGAGCGATGGAGAATGCGGAAAACGTTAGATAGTGGCAATTAATGTGACTTTGACACGATTAACATGAATAATGATCATGAATAGATAGTATGTAACGAATAATAAAATGCGCATACTAAGAAGAGCTTTTGATAAGTCGTACGTTAATGATGGCAGAATTTTTAATGCAAGAGATTTTCCATATGGTCATTTACTTTCAATTATTTTTTTAAATAATATTATTATCCATAATATTCCATCAGAGTTATTCATGGTGTTAAATATAACGTTTTCGGCTTATTAAATTCAATTCTTCTATTAAATGTACCTAATTCAATTACACAAACAGACGAACAAACAAACAACAATCAATCAAACAAACTTGACGACAAGAGAAATTAAGAAACGGAGAGAAAGAGTCTGCGCGAGGTGGAAACGGATAGGGGGAGATTTGCGAAACTTGGGGATAAAATAGAAAAGAAGACGAATAAGAGGCGGGGAAGTTCAACGCCACGCTAATTCGAAACAGTTATACGAGTTTTCTACCTCGTGGTGCGCCGCAAATCGCCGGCTTCTTATTAGTCGCCGTTATTTAAAAATGAAACCCGGAAAAAAGATGGAAACTTAGGGAGGAGATCGCGTTTGCGCGTGTGTGTGTACATAGGCACTCTCGCATTTGGATTTTGATTGCGCGGACGAAAAAAGGCCAGTTTTAACAAATAATAACTAATGTGAGCGTTGTGCATCGGGACATGAATACTTTAATAATTCATCGACTATGACAAGTTCACTGTATGGCTAAAAACAAAACCAATAAACAAACAACAACAACAACAACAACAAAAAATCATCAATTTCTTATAATTTACATAAATTTGAATTTTGGAATGAGCCAACATTTTGAGCGATAGATGCTCAGGCCATTTAAACGGACTCATAATCTCAGTTTTTTCTTATAATAAATTTAAGTTACGTATTAAAATAAACATCCGCTTAAATTACGTTATTTAAATTTCTTTTTAATTTGTATTATTTTTATTTTACATAAATATGCTAAATATGTATTTTTAACAAATGAAATGTACGCGTGTCAATAAAATTCATCTATTAAATTATACTGTTTTGTGTACAAAATCATATAGTGTCAATACATAATCATAAAACTATACGTGGATTGATTAATTGTTAATTGCAATTTTAATGAAAGGAAATGTATACATATACAAGCATACATACTGATAAATATTGGTTAAAATATATTGATTCTAACTCTCTCCATTCTTAATACAAATAAATAAAACAAAACAAAAAAATGTAATATTTCAAATACCTAGCACAATGTTACTAAATTATTTGAACGATAGAAAATTGTTTATATTTGTTCGTACTAATGTCTCAGGTTGTCAAATATTAATTTGACCAAACGAATGACAGGTTTTACACGTAAAATATCCACGGATTCATGTTAATCGATTGTAATGACTTTATGGGCTCTTAATGCCATTGCATTTTCATATAAAAAGATTTGGTATATCATGGAGGGAGATATTATGCTGGAAATAATGTCGGATCGGGGCTTGAAAGCACGCTAAATTCAATCAAAAGCAGCTTAGTCGTTTTTATGAACTCTACCATCGTAGTGGTTATAGTCTAGGCAAACTTTGTTATTATCGGTAACATGTATTTATAGTATAATAATACACGAAGGAATGAGATTGGTCCGCGGAGGTGGAGAGACAGACGTATGAATGGACGGGACGGGCCGTTTGATACATCCGTATGGATTGATAGAAATGCAACCGACGATTAATGAAGATGATGACGATGACGGGTGGGCGAGAGGGATGGAGTAAGGAGAAAGAGAAAGACTAATTAGATAGGCGCGTGTTCGCAGGGGGATGTGCATGTCGAAAATTCCCGAGGCGATTTTCGACTGACGTATATTTTCACGAATACAGGCGCGTAATTGCGGCCTTCCGAAAGCGAGTCAATTTGAGAGAAGAGCACTTGGGTGTCGAAGAATCAGCGGCAGATTATCGTCCGACGACATTCGCTTCAAGTAAATCCTGTTTACATCCAATCTCCCTCCGTCCCTCCCCCGTCGTCAACCACCGCCAACGCTACCCCTACCACCGCTCACTCTCTTTCTCGCCGTTTCTGCTTAGCCCTATTATTACTAGTCTCTTATTTCAACTTCCAACAGCCTGTTTACTTTACTTTGTTTTTTAGTCGCAAAAATAAATTTCCTAATCGCTTTATCGATGCATTATCTACCGCTACAAACTCATGTATACGACCTTGTTTCTCTCTCTCTCTCTCTCTCTCTCTCTCTCTCTCTCTCTCTCTCTCTCTCTCTCTATTTCTCTATCTCTCTCTCTCACTCTCTCACTCTCTCAATGGTCTTGATCAATGGTATTTAGTAGAAAAGTTGAAAATTACAGCCAATCCGTGGGCTTTTATACGGATAATAGCTTTTTAACGTAAAGGTTAAATCTATTTAGTTTACCATAACTGAAATATTATACAATTTTATCATCATTGCGTATTCTTATTTCTCCGTACGTATGCACGAATGCCGCTAATTGCAATTAGTCGTTTACTTAATTTCGGAAGCTAGTGTCTTCTATATATTTCTAATTAATAATTAGCTGGATTATCGATGAATGATCGATTTTCCCTTTCACGCATGTCGAAAGGCTTTGGCCGTTCGTTAAATTCAATATAAGCGATTAACTTGTTCATCGTGGAATCATTTGCTTTAGATGCGTGTAATTTTGAATATTTGAAAAATACTCGATGTTCTCTTTTGAAAAGAAGCTTCGTGATTTCACAACAGTCCGCCCAACTTTTATTCTCAATTGAGTATTTGTAGTTGAATTGTTAACATAGCAATTATCTCAATTTCGTGCATGAGATGCTAAACGCCTAATAATGAATAAGACATTGTATCGCCGAATTACAATGCACGAGTTAAGATTTACTATCTCGAAATATTTCTTTTTATTATTAATCGATGAGCTTTCGAAGCGATAGATAGAAAATATTAACGAAATTTATTAGGCTTTGTTTGGTAATTTTTTCAAATTCAAGAATACCATTGTTGTAATGCTACCAAATTTTATCATATAATTCAATTAATCATGAAATTTTAATGATTTCATTATTCTATAATACCGTAAATGTATATAAAGTGCAGGTTAATTTGATTTCTATAATCATGTACTTGGATATGAATTTCCTAATTAAGAGAAAAACAATTTTATTGATTAATTATGCCAGTGTATCGTTATTAGAAAAGAACAAACAAAAGAAAAAACATCAACAACAACAACAACAACAACAAAAAACAAAGGAACGAAGAAGAAAAAAATGTTAACTATGGATGAGTGTTTTGTGGATTTTTATTCGCATTTTTAAAATCTATAAATTTGTTAATGCTTGCGCGAACATAGATTTCACGATTTTTGATTACCTTTTTACACCATTAAATTTGTAAACGGGTTTTATCTGTAGCGAATAATTTGTCTCGTTGATAGGATAATTTTAACAAGGGTGTGAGATTTATTCGTTGTTTTGGTAATAAATGGAATCGCTCGATTGAAATAAAATTGTACGAATAGGCGATTAGTCGCTTGTATAATTTATTTTTTCTGATTAAATCCTACATTTTTTCTTCTTGTTATCAACTTTCATTTATGAATACGAAATAACATATTTAGCGAATTAAATTGCTTTTGCATTTACGGATTTTAAGAGTCTAAGTAAGTAGGCTATAAATTAATAATTTCATCAATCATTTATCATCAGCTGACAATTTTTTTATTTTTATTTATTTATTTTTTTTTTCAAATAAAAATGTTGTTTTTACTCATTATATATAAATGTATATTATGTTTCATAAAATGTACATGTAATGACAATATTATTCAATGATTTATATAAGTACATAGTAGATTCGATTAAGAATTTGAACGCAAATATAACTTAAAAGGCAAATTATTTTTATACGAGGATTAATATAATAAACGCATGTGAATTTTAATAAAGCAATTCTTTCATTTGAAAACATTTACATCACAAAGATCAATGATTCCACGAGATTTTATGCTCATGTCTTTGTTATTGTCTCGTAAATTCCTGCTTAAATGGAGGAAAATACGCGCTCATAAATAACGATTATAGCCTACTTTCTAGTAAATTATGTCCGATACTTAATTCGCTATTTGCATGTGGAACATACGTAAGTGCTTCTGCGTGGGTGTGTCCGAGTGCGTTTGAGTGAATGGTTGGCCGAATCCGTTCGTGTACGTGTATTTGAGTTTTCGTAAAAGATTAATTTCAAATTTAACATTAACTCGCGAATTAATTTAACCTTCTTATATGTCAACATTATTATTTTGGTTTATTATTATTATTATTTATTCATTTATTCATTTATTTGAACGATTTTTCATTATCCGAACGTTCGCTAATATGTGTATATATATGGGATTAATTTTATAAAATTAGTGGATAGAAATGCAAATGTTCAATGAAAATATAATTACTATAGCATTAAACAAAAAAAAAAAAAAAAAAACAAAAAAATCGTAAGTGTTTTAGCAAATCTCTTTATCAACTTTACTTCTAACGACTAATCATAAATATTAAACACATTTTCACTTGCCTTCTATAATTTTTTTTTCCTTTTCAATTTAATAACGGCTATTCACTAATGACCAGCGTACACTGACCATAATCAGCGTTTACACTTTCATTGCAATAATTATATATTTAACGTGGAATCTGATATATCGTAACGAATAAACCAGAAAAAGGTGAGTAATATATGCTTTCCGAGGCACATGAGTCCTGCCAATTAAAACAAAATTAATTCCCAACTCAATTTTTCAATTTTCACTGTTACGATCTCTTCGTAGCGCATACGGGCGCTACGTTCTAATTGCAAAGTAAAAAGAACATCTGAAAATGGTAAATAATGATGATAATTAAGGTTATCTTAAAATTACCAGCAAAAACGGTGATTAATTATGATTTTCGTACGCGAATGGCAGTCAGCCCCTCTACCGAGCATGTTCGTCCAAACAAGAGGCAAGTAACGCAAAATCACACTCATACGCTCGCCAATGTGTGCACGCACGTACACACGTTGAACAGAGCAAGCGTAAAAAGTCCCATCGTTTGACGTAAAGGGTAAGGATTGTTTTATCAAGCATGATGTATTAATCGGCTCTTTCGAACTTTTAAGAGGAAAGTTTATCCGCTCGGCGCTGCGTTGTTGTTTAAAACGATTTTATTATATTTTTACGGCTAAGAGAGGAAAATAAATGTAAATTCTCTAAAGGCGTAAGGAATTTTCTAAAAGCACCCCATAAGACAGTTCGCACAAGATTTTCTTCTCTATTTTAATTATACTTGAGTAATCGATGAGTGTTTATATGTATTATACATATTCATTTCGCTATCTTCATTATATCTCGCGCATTCATGTTGTCTAGCGAAAATTCGAATTATCTACGCTAGTATTATTAACATGAGTATGTACTCCGTGTAAATATTACGCAAAACACTCATCATCCGTTAATCATTCGTTAATTCTCATCTCGTGTTTGGCGTCACCACCGAAAACATAAAAAACACAGCAGAATAACCATATTCGTACTTATCATAAAATCGAAGATACGCATGGCCGTATGTAGCGCGCGCACACATGCGCGGAGATTTTGGTGGTTGGTATTGAGGGAAGTTGGTAGTGATGTTAGTGGTAGTAATGTTGTTTGCACGTGGGGATAATTTTACCAACGCTGGAGGATACCAGGGGCATACGTCGACGTAGTCGCTTTGCACGCGAAAATCACACCTAAAAGTTACGGCGTTTGGTATAATTAAAATTTTACGATATGATAAAACGCAACCCAACGATCGAGGTGAATATTAGGCGTGCGCGCGCGGTTGTGTAGTTGTAGTTGCTTTTCGCGCTGATCTATTGCCACCCTCCTGTGTCCGTTTCCGTATTATTAGGTGGAACGGTAGATGAAAACTTTAATTATATTAAATTCCGCATTGCAAAAAACATTTCAACAATTGTTAATCTTTACCGCTCGCCTTGGCTGCATTAATTAACGATTCATCACATTCGCCATGCTTTGTCTGCCTCTGTTTCCCCCTCTCAATATAATAGCGAAATTGCATGCGCGCGTCGTCTGAAATGTCATCGGCTAATCGTTCGGTCGGACTCGCCTACGAAAATACGAAATGTCATTAATAACGTCAATAACGACGATAATGACGAGGTCGATGACGACGACTCTGACGATGTTCATTGCATCCACTACAGACAATTATCATAAATTACGAATGTCTACCCTTGTCATTGATTTTTCTCATCGATCCCCAAATTCGAATACGCACAAAGTTTTCTTCAAAGTCGCTCGGTCCCAAATTGCTCTCACCTCGCCACAAAGTCAATACATTCACGCTCTTACTGGTTGGTCCTGGTGCATCCTCCTGCGGCTCGCACACCAATGTGACGTTGGAATAGCATGGAAATTTGCGGTTGTCCACAGTCTGTCAACCGAGATCGTGCTCCATTGTCGTGACGAGGATACAGAAGCGAGATCGATTTTTATCGATCCAATGGATGTGGATTTATGAACCAACACGGTGTGCCACGCGTTAACCGCTTGTTTGCTTAAAGGCCGAGGATCCCCTCACCCGGGGATTTGGATCTTCTTGACAACGCCTGGACAATCGCCTATGCCATTTCAACTGCCACGGGATTGTCTGTCTCTCTTTTAATGCGCTTATTGCTCTCCGTTGGCTTGATGCTATTGCGTTTGAATTGGTACATCGGGAATGGGCACGTGAATTTTGGAAACTATCGCTCGCTGGCAAAAAAAGCATTATTTCAAGAACGTGCATTTACATCACAAACGAAGCAATCAAGTTTTTTGTAATAAGTCAAGCTCGGCTTAAGCGTGAAGTAAAAGAACCGGTAATTACATACATAAGCTATACGAGTACGTTATTCTTTTTCCGTAAACTTTAAGAGATCGATAAAAAGCACCTCTATTTCATATAATTACAGATAAATGTAAAAAAGCAATGCTCTTAGCAGCAACTGCACCGGTATAGAAAATAAAATAGATAGGCTTTCGTCATGTCGATAAATAACAAAATTATATAAGCAATAGTAAAGCGACGTATCGACGTATCGACGAGTGGCATAAGATCGCACGGATAATGACTTTTTTTTTCCAGATGATTTATTTACGCAATAGCGAGTACTAATTAAAAATAATAAGCGTAGCATAGGATAATTCAACGGCCCGTTAAATTTCGAAGTCATGAAAGAGGCGCATAAATAGCACCGTATCAAGACTTTTTACATATATACATCACCTCCCCCCACACCCCCACACCCCCCCCACCCGCAAGCGCGCGCGCGCGCACACACACACACACACACGCGCACACACACCCACACACTCCACCACACCACTCCCGCCTCCGCATGCGGGCGTTCGACCTGCATGGACGCGACTGTGTATGGTGGGCGGATGATGGAGAGGCGGGTGGATTGGCGGTGTTGGGTGGGGGGACGGGGGAGAGGCGGATTTGGGGGTGGGGGGGAAGTGAACCAGAAGTGAAGTCCAATAAAATGGCTATTCTCACGCTGTATTTTCAGAAATCTGGGATAAATCGTTGAGCTGTAATACAGGGCTTACATACCGGAAGACACGAGGGTATGATCGTACGTTGCGAAAGGCGTCTTGTGAAATTGGATCCCTTCGCGGTATTACTTTCCGTGGATAGGAATTTAGCGGTCGGCATGCATGTTTCATTTCTTTACAGTGTAAATCTCGTTAAGGAGAATTATTACCTTATATCTACAGTGCTTCATCATTGAGTGTATAATTACATTCCCATAGGCTGGAATTATCACTGGGATGTAAAATGGATTTTAACAAAAACTTGGAATATTACATTGTTCGATCCGAAAAAAAAAGAATTCTTCCCCCCGTACGAGCCTTGTCGGCTTTTTTTTTTTTTTTTTTTTTTTTTGGCTTTTTTGGCTTTTTTCCCCGTTGCGCGTATTCACTTTTTCATGAATTCGCATAGTTTTGCCTTGGAAAATCTTTGAAAATCTTTGAAAATACAACAAAATAACAAATAAAACGGTATGCGCTTTAGCGATAAAGTAGCGACGAGAAGATTAAATTTATTATTATTAAAAGTAAGTTTTATCGGGGGGCGGTGATGGGAGTGTTCGTGGGGTGGGCGGGGGGGGGGTACAAGCCTTATAAGATAAAAGTTTGAAAAGCGTTATAAGTATGAAGGTACGTACCTTATTTTTAGAATTAAGACATTTCGATAAATAAAGGAGAGCGGTGAATCGTTTACAAAGTCAAAAGCTTATAAACCTATAAAATTCAGTCTCGTGGCTTAAAAGATCATTGATAACGAGTCAGGAGTACTGTAGTTTAGCAGTTTTAGGGATCAGATTATAATAACGAACATCTTTAAGAACTATTTATAAACGGCCTTTGATAGGAAAATGTAAATGAAATGCTTGGAGTTTTATAAATTATAATACATTAGTTGATTACAGCAAGCGTCGATGTACGTAATCCTTCGTAAATCTGATACATAGTTATGTTGAGATTGTAGGTGATGAGCATTCGGTAATAGTGAAATATAATAAATTAATTTTTGATTTTATGAAAACAGTAGTTACCCGTATATAATGTTTGCGCGATGAAACTATAGAGTAGTCAAGTTGAAGGATCTAAGAGTATCGATGCTTCGAGACGAGTACAAACCTCACGCATAGTGTATCTTGCATAGTGTGTAACGAACATCCGTAAGTGTATTTTGAACCTCCTTTATGAGTTTTACAAAAATTGAACGACGCACATTCTAAATATATACACTTATCGATAACACGTGAGAGTTACATTTTGGCCATTAGTCAAACATAATTTACGTTGAATTGAATAATTCGCTACCTAGAGTATATCAGGCTGTCATTAATTATAATAAAAATCATTAAACTAACATTAGCACTGACTTCATTTAACGTTACAAGTATTTAACTATTTTTTCATTCGGATATTTTCAAACTTTCTAACCTATTTGTGTAAGTGTGGATTAGGGTTAATTTAATGAAATAACCGGTAAAGCTGAATTAATTTTATACATGAATTATCCTAAGGAAAACACCAGTTATATGCAAAACAACTTGAATTTTCTTTATTCATATTATATTGACATACGAAGTTTCAAAGAGATTAGATTGCAGAGTAACCGTGTCAACACTTAACAACTAACTTTAGGATAATATTTCACTCCTCTAAAGTGTTTTTAGTGCGTCTACTAACCGAGTGAAATTTCATCATTTGGAAAATAAAACAATTTAGATGTAAATAGTAGTGCAAATCCTAAGCCAATCGTCAGGCACGAAGAAAGCTAAATAAATGTTAGACTCATACGAAACTTTTTATATTATTTTTGCATGTTCGTTTTTAAATTCTTAATTATCCTTAATTTCTTTCGGGTTTAAATTCATTTAGGCACTAAATCTTTTATATCTATAAAATTATTTCCTTTCCATTTTATTCCATTTCCTTTATCGATATTGCTCCTTATATATTCTAATATAATGAGATCGTATTATAAGTTAAATACAAATATTCTTAAAATGATTCGTTTATGTTTATAATTTTCAAATTCTCCCTCATAATCGATTCCCTATTTTATTCTCATGGCAATTCGAAGATTTAGACTTATTCGCATTAATATACATTTGCATTTTTCTTTAGAGATGGCTTTCATATTGATCATATATGTGCGTGTGTGTGAGTGTGCGTGTGCGTGTGCGTGTAATAATATTCAATTTTAAAACTTATTTTAAAAAAAAGAAAAAAAAAGTCCCCCACAGCATACCAATCACCCAAAGAAAATAACATTTTATTCTTGATTTTATTTAAAAATTCAGTATCGATCATAGATTCAGTCAGCAATAATGCATTTTTTATATTACATTATTCTGTTAAATTGCTGTTAATAATAGCAATTTGCGGTTTATACATACACGAGCTCAACCACCCACGTATTATAGAAACAACAAGCGCTGGTTAATGTCTATAGGCTTATTCTTGATCGCGTACGTAGAAAACGCGAACTTGCATATGAAAGAGCCGCGTGCGTGCTCGTTCCCTCTTAATTCTGCGAAAAATTTGTGAAATTACTCGAATTGTTTTTTACGGAAACTATGTGCATTGCCGCCCATCGCTTCATCCTATCTGACCTCTCTCCCCCCCCCAACCCCTCTTCATCCTCATACTCCCCCTCCACCCCTTACCGCCCTCCCATCATTCCCGCTCAGGCAGCCATTGGGCCCCAGCATTCTTCCCTTATCGTTAGCCGAGAATCGCGCAATCGCTACGAGATGTCGTGGGGCGATAGCGAGGAATACTATTACTTAAATAACCGTCGGGTTTCCGGCGCCGAGGCGGCTTTTTCCCCCCGTAGCCGAGCACCAGGTGGTATTTCGTGCGCGATAAATGGCCGCTCCGACGGTTTTTCGGCGCGAGAGACAAGCGCGCGAGGAACGTCGAGGATAGGCATCCTTTGATACTTTGTAGCACAGTGTTTCATTGGTATGGCAAATTATTTCTGCGTTTCGTCCTTCTCCCCTCGCTCACTCTCTCTCTCTCTCTCTCTCTCTTTGTGTCGTTCTTAATTTTTTTGCTTAAATTCTTCCGGTATATTTTTTTCTACACTTATCCCTGGTTGCGCGAATTTCGCTCTAAAATATATGTAGAATGGATAAGAAGACGCGAGTGCACTTATTTATAATAGTCGGATGTGGATCGATTAGTTACGAGCAGAGTTTTAGTAGTTAAAACTCGATTTTTGAACATTTTAAAAGCTATTAAAATATCAACGCGTATTTTAATATTTCGATTTAACGTCCTAAAATTACCATAAATGAAGAATCCTAGTTAAGCCTTTCGCTTGCATTCTGTTTATAATCGGCCGAATTCACATCTTCATAATGTTATTTCATACTTTTTTCAATTAAAGCAAATATTTAATCAACTCTTTTAATCAATGCTTTTTGGCGAATGGATGTTTAATTAAGTAAATTTGTAAATTGAACATCCTATTGTCTATATTCATGGACAATTGTCTTGGTTGAAGATACTTCCATTTCTCGCGAACCTCCTCACTCTCGATAACGTAAAGTGTATGTGTGTTTGCGTGCGTGCGCGCGCGCGCGTGTGTGTGTGTGTTTTTCTCTCTCTCTCTCTCTCTCTCTCTCTCTCTCTCTCTCTCTCTCTCTCTGTTCTTACCATTGTAGAGCACCAAATAGGATGAAGGTATTCTGTCTCGATTTTCTAAATGTCATTTTTGTAATTTCTTGACAAATAAATCTACGTAATATACATGCGATGTACGTAGCGTATAAACGCGATGAATCATCAATCTCATTGATCCTTTAAGTAATTGAAGAATATTCAAGTTGATTTAAATCAATGTAATTCAAATACATAAAATGACTATCGCAGGAGATACAATTATTAAATCTTACGAATGAAAGATGGCGACTATAAGCGTTATCAGTTAAGATTCCTTACATGTTTTATCCACGCTTTGTATAGAAATATTTAATCGGAGGGGGACTGGGTGAGATTGGCGACCGGCGAGTGGCGCGCGAGGCGGAGGGGGGGGGATATACAAGAATCTTCAGCTTCGAATAAAACAAGGATAGCGATATGTTGAATATCTGTAATACAGTGTAATATGTTATACATATAGTGTTAATGTTCATTATCAAAATATCGTCCTTTTTAAAGGAGACCACGTAAATCTTTGATAAATTATGTCTTGCTGCTTACGAACTCGTATTTGTATAAATAAAAGTCTCAGAGACGCAACGATTGTATAAAAGGAAATATAAAAATTAGTTAAATTTAGTTGTTGTTTCTTTTACGCTACAGTCAAAAATGTCCAAGAGAATGTTACTTTTAAATTTGTAAAATATCGATAAGCTTTAAGTAGCAATGACAAATGCGTTTCAATTAGCTGTTATTAGCTGTGCAATGATCCGAGAATAATCTTCGTCGTGTTGGTGTAAGTTCTGAAATTCTTTATTATGACAAACAATGTTTGAAAGGTCCGAACAATTTTACGCGACATTGGAAATAAATTGAAATTTGAAACTCATAACATGGCATAATAATGTTGCGAGTACATCGAGTCTCCACTTTATAATATTCGCAAATGTGATATTTCATATCGCGCATTCGGCTGGTAGAGGACAGAATAATTTAGCACGGTGGCGTGGAAAATCCCGTTAAAACGGGCAATCACCGGAACATCAATACGCGTGGAGGAACTTTCGAGTCGTCAATTCATTGTGGCTAGAGAAAACAACAGTTGTGGCGCTTGATGTTGCGAATGAGTTGTTTTTGTGAGCATAAGCCCTCGACATTTATCGAGTTTACTACGACATTGGACTTTTTTAGTTGTACTGGCAAGAGGTAATTATCCAGCGATTATCAACTTTACGACGTATTTCGATTTGTTTTTTTTTCCTTCTTTCTTTCCTTCTCTCTCTCTCTCTCTCTCTCTCTCTCTCTCTCTCTCTCTCTTTCTTTCTTTCTTTCTTTCTTGCTTTCTTGCTTTCTTGCTTTCATTTTTTCTTTTTATAGACAATAAAGTTTGTTATTTGGTCGAGGTACAAAGTTGATGACGAGTTTATTTTGACCGTAAAATCGTAATAAGAAAGTCTACCTGGAATTTATCGCTTTATCCATAAAAGTGTAATTTAGAAATTTCCTATATCTAAGTGCGTTTTGGACGTGCTTGTTAGTGCGAGCATTTCGCGGAAGATGACAGTTTTTTGATATTTTATTTCTTCCATTGTATTTAATTTCATTTAATTGTTAACGAGGTTGAGCACCATTTTATAGCTATTTTTTGGTAATTATGCTATTTTTTTTTTTTTTTTTTTTTTGCCACTAATATTTCACGCAGACAGTTATTAGGTATACATTTTGAATATTACAATGTAAAGATATTTGAATAAAACATTTTTTTAATATTGTACAAGTACACGCGCTCTCGTGCTCCTTGTGTCCTGTCATGTCATAATTATCAATTTTTGTTTATAATTCCCAAATATTTGGAATTTAAGTAAATTATTATTATGTATTCTTAAATAAAACATATTGATCTTATTGTTATATTTTTTATATTTCATGTACGCATATATATATCGGGTGTACCATACCGCTGTAAAAATATTTTCATAAAAGTTATATAAAACATGCTAGTATACAAGATATGATATTAACGTCGTTTAAGTGGAATTAAAAATCCCTTTGAAAAATCCCTTATATTCCGAAACATACTTGTAATTGAAATATTAAATTGGGAAATATATTTTAATTTGTATAATACCGATACTTTGGATTTGTTACGCAACATCTTTCTCTCGGTTCATGAATTCCTTAAGCCTTTAATAAGCAATCTTTAAGCAATATCCAAGTAATATGTTAATGATTATTTTATTCTAAATTCTACATATTAAAATGTTACATATTATAAATATATATGGAATATTAATCTCAATTTCATATTGTAATTGAGATTAGTTAAAAGTTATCTACAACATTAATTAATAACAACTATCAAAAATATGATTTCAATTAATTGTATGAGGCAAATTTTTTCACCAATGACAATTAATCGTAAAGACTTTCTAAATTTAATAAAATATTAAGGAATTGTAAGAGTGTAAATGACAGATAAAAAATATAGTAATATTAATGATTTCACAACATTTTTATATAGATTAACATCAATATTTTAATAATTATAATATCGTCATTTATTGGGAAATTTTTGTGACTTTTTTAAACATAACGAAGTAAAATGTTAATGGGTTTAATATATTTATAGAGTGCGAATATTTAGAACAAGATGCATTTAATACCTTAATTTATAATTGTTCACTTTCTAAATTATTTTTAGATAATACACATACTAATATAATATTTGATGAATAATGTATGTTGATAATTATATATTTATCCGTTTGTTTTTCGTAAACATAAAATCAAGTAATCGAGTAAAATGGAGCATCCAATCTTTAAAGTTTATTTCAATTATTTATAACTATATTACGATTTTTAATTCTTTCTTTTTTTTTTTTTTTTTTCTCATAAATCTAATTCAATTCATCAACAACTAATATCTAACATAAGTTTTTTAATCTGTATATATTGTTAAAAAAGTGAAATTACCTATAGTGGAATATTATTGTTTGTTATAAATTTATAAAAAGAAATTTGGGGAGTTTTACATTTAGGAAGGCCGACATCGTAGATAAATATTAATTTTACAAGCTGTTTTCATTAATTTTTTTAAAAAAATTTCAATTCTCATTTATTCGATGTACTTAAAATTCAGTACTTTAGTCTCGGCTAACCATAAGTAAAAGATCCTCACATACGATTGTAGAAGTTTTCAAAGTACTCGAACGCATTTCATTCGTAATAAATTGTATAGGCGAGAGATAAAGTACTCGAAGATTAATAATATTTGTACTCAACAACTAGAAATGGGATTGCACGTTTCGAGAAAGAATCGGCAACTGTTGCCCCGCGTTTAATTCACCAGCTATTTCGACTACTTAATTTGTCAATAATGTATATCTATCATTTTTGACACGATAATAGTTATTGTTGGGCCCCGTGTCTATCCACGATAAGATCCAATAATTTTCCCATGGCATAATAGTCCGACTAATAGATAACCAGAATACGATTGATTTATCGTTATTTAACAATGAAAAATGTGACTCCTCCTTCATTTACTAAAGCTTATTCATCTTCTGTTACTTCAAGAAGCTATCTCACTTGACCATTATGCTATTTGGGAGAGAAGAAGCGACGATACAAGTTCGTCGTATTCATTAGATTTACGCTTTTTTTTCCGTTACGCTCTTACCGTATCAGTTGATTAAAACGATCGTCCAATTAAAACGTTAAAATTCATTTCATTAAAAAGTTGAATTCTTGTATAGGAGAGATGGTCGGGTGAGAAAAATGTCGGAGATCGTCCGGGGCAAGAAGTCGACATTCTTCTTCGCGCTCATCCGCAGCAGTGCTCGGCAAATAATATTAATAGACCTGTATTTAGTCGTTCCGCGGTAGAAAAGCGACAATTTGACATGGATTTTTCAGGCTCGCATTTTGCAAAATTGCTTAGCGGAGCTATTATGTGCCGTTGCGCGACGAAAGACTCGCTGTGCCAAATGCTAATTACAACTTGGTGTAACCCGCTGACTGATGATTCAGCGAGGATTGAAAGGTGATAGAAAAGAACTGCTGCCTTGTTTCGCTTTGGCTTCGAAGACTCTGGAATGCGTCGACTAACGGGCTGCCATCGCATCAAGTTCGAAAAGTCATTTGTGATTTTTGTAATAGTAATTGTGCGATGAAAGAGATGCACAGGTGAAAAACAAAAATGGCCAATTGCTATTAACAATTACTGCCTATGGTACGTGTCTTATTTTTCTCATTCTTCCTTCATTCTTCGTTTCCATCGATCCATCCTTCTTCGTTTTCATCGATCGGTCCATGTCCTGCTCGTCGATCTTCAAATCTGAAAATCTTCAATTACGTAGCCGTGACTGTGTAGAAAAGTTTCGTACTGCCGATTTTAATCTCACCGGTTATAAGCACAAATATATTTATTACGATAATTAGTTTATTACAAACGGAAAAAAAAACATAACAAAACAAAACAAAAACCAAGTACAGAGAGCGTAAAGGAAAAACTTGTTTAAAGATAGCCTCTTCGGATGAAAAAGTCGGGGTATTGTAAGTAAAGTATCGTAATGAAATATCCGATGCCTAATTAATTGCTCGAGATAAGCAGAGTCTCCTAAAAGATTGTCCTAAGCTCTGGTGCGCAGCTTTCATCGATCTTCACATACTTAAATTCAGGAATGCTCATCACTTCCACTCGTTTCACGCAATAAAGCGCCGCGATTATCTTTAATATTCATTATTTTAGCACACTGATAATCCCATTACCGTCCTGGAATTTCCCGTTTAAAAAATTCCAATATTCACCTATTTATTATTTATTCCTTTGGCTAATCCGTTAAGTCGATTATTGAATGCGTATTATTCAGTGAGCAAAACTAGCAGGCATCTGCATATATATTTCAATTTCAAATCGTGCCAAGAGTTAAGTGAGTTTTCCAATTGAATGCAGTTGGAGGTAAAGAAGGCAGAAAGGAGAAATAGAATACGTAACGCATGAAAAGCTCGAGAGATTCCTTGAGCTTTTGCTCCAAGCGGAGACTGTTACGCTCCTCGTCTATGCATCGCATCATTGTTCTTTCGCATAAATCAATATATAATGGATCGATGCGGATGCCGATGCGCCGCCAGCGATGGAGGCGTTATTGCGGCTAAAAATTAGTGGCCCCCCCCTCCTCTGGGCAGTGAATGGTGAGTGAGAGAAAAGTCGAGGCACGAAGCGATAGCGTGGAAAAACAAGAGCGTGAGACATGATGAGCGTGAGTGCGGGTTGGGGGGGGGTCAGAACGATTTGTCAATTCTCGCATCGGAATGTCAATGAAGCGGCGGTGGTAGCGTCGAGAAAATGGTCTTGCTTCGCGGTGGCTAATTTTCTGGCGAACGTGGGAAAGAGAAATCTTCTGGTCTGGTCTTCTCTTTCCGAGTAACACGGGAGGAACAGAGAGAGAGAGAGAGAGAGAGAGAGAAAGCGTTATGGGATTTTCATCTAGTCGTAGATTTGTTTCACTTTAAATATCTATAACGGTTAAAATAATAGTGCTTTGGCTAAATCCTATGCATTGTAAAAAATGTAAATCATTTTACCGTACCGAGTGTGTGAATTTGCAGGACGAGTTAGCTTCAATGTATACTGAAAATTTACAGTCCCGAGTTGGAAAGCTTACAAGTCTATTCTAATTCTTTGGACGGCATTCAGTGAATCCATGCATTACTACGATTTTCGCTGTATAACTGCAAAAGCACTTTTCCATCGCATATAGTAGCATTGTTATATTTTATGAAGTTGTTGTTTCCAAGTTAAACTGCGAAGACACAAATCGGTAATAAAATTGCCTGTAAATAACAAACTATTCGAGTAGCTCATTAAACTTGAGTTCTGGAAAAAGGTAATTCAGCAAGAAACATTCAGTAAGCCTAAACTATTCGACAAGTATATAAAATAAAGGAAAACTATAAATATTTTTTTCATGTATGTAGATTGAAATATCATAATAAATTGAAATTATTAATAATTATATTTCACGACAATTAAGTTCCATGAACAATTACGCGTATATAAATAGAGTGCGAAGTAGATACAGTAAAACAGACGAACGAGGGTCTGTGTGAGAGAGAGAGAGAGAGAGAGAGAGAGAGAATTGCAAGAGAGCGTGTGTATTCATAAGAACGGGATTGAATTTCAAAGTTTGTGGAATTTACCATCTCTCAGTTCTTTGACGTCGTCGTGCATCAATGATGGATGCATATCAATTGCGAACAAAACGAAGAATTTTTTTTTTTTTGAAGAAGAAGAATTTATACATATAGGTGTTTGAATTTCCAAATAGAGTCGAGAATATTGTCATCGCAGGTTTGTAATGAAATTTTGATATAGGATAATTTAATAATAAAGTATTTAATATAATTATACGATCATAATTATGCGCGCAATATTAATATAAATCAACAGAATATTAAAGTTATCATCTTAAAAATATATTATGAACAATCGAAAAACTTTGCTTTTTCCTTTATTTAAAACTTTACTCATAGCTCAAAGATAAAAATGAGCATTGATTCATTTTTCCACGTCAAAATTAAAAACTGGTATATGTGAACTAAAGTGTAAATATTCAAAACATTATTTATCTTTGTATATAAAAGTGAACGAAGTTTAATTTTATTAACTTGTATATGATGTATATGGTGATATATACTTGTATATGGTGGGCCATTGATAAAAAAAAAAAAAAAAAAAAAAAAAAAAAAAAAAAAAAAAGTTTATTTAAAAAACTTAAAAAACAAAAAGAGAATACTCTAAAACAGTCGTTTAAAGAAATAAAATATTCCATTACTCAGTCTTGGGTCAAATAAGTTATTTTATAAATAATATATTTTCAAATGATTGCTCGGTTTTTGCTTCTTCTAAGTTGCTTAGTTTGTAAACAGTTTTCCAGCATGACAAAACTACCTTACCAGTAGTTTATTAATAGCATAAAGGCTTACTTTACTATTTTAGCTTTACTATTTATCTGTATATTATAAAATTATAATTTAAACAAAATTTAGTATTGAGTGTCACAAGCAATCGCGTACGATGACACTTTATATATATATATATATATATCTATGAAGATGAAATAACTTTGACTTTTTTTTGGTCTCGAATTGAAGTACTGGCGTTTGAATTAAAAACAAAAAAAAAACAAAAAAAAACAAAAACAAAAACAATTAAATCGATATAAAAAGATGCTTTCGCGTGTAAAGAGAGAGAGAGAGAGAGAGAGAGAGAGAGAGAGAAATCTAATATTTATATGTGTATAAAAGTAGAGAATCAAGTATTATAATACAAAGTGCTGCACAAACTTCCTCGTTAAATCGGATTTTCAGTGCATGCAAATAGCAGACGCTGCGTGCATTGAGCAGCCTTATAAATCAGGTATTATCAAGAAAGTATGTATGAAACCTTATTACATTATGTGTATATAGTGGGCTTTGAATAGGATTTGGAATGAATAAGGCGACTGTGGGAATAAAATTGAAAGTGAAGATAAATGTATCCACAATCGACCAAATTGATTCAACAATTACAATTCATTTTCCCTGGCGTATTTAATGTTCGATATATAATTGAGTTGTTGTATGATTTACGCCCTTCAATATATGTAATTTAATCATTGTTCCTTCTTATACTCTTTGTCATCAAATACTACATTTTTATAATTCCTCTTACTCCTATTATTTCACGAGACTTAATATTGGCAAATGTACGGTGTATGTACGATGGCAATCGTTGCTACAACGAGACTATGGAAAATCTGAAAATCGCACGTTTCCCTACATATTAAGCATTAAATAAACTAGCTACGGACATGATCACTCATTGATATCAAAGAGCGCGTATAAAAATAGAGTAACGAGACAAAGAAAATATTTTCTTAATTCAATGAAAGCCGAGAGGTAAATAAATGTCATTATTTGGCCGAATGTCAGGTTAAAAAAAAAAAAAAAACAGTTTCTACATTGTATTAGATGTTGAATTAAAATGCCATAAAAAGTGGATAAATTTTTCAATCTTTTTTTTTATTTATTTATTGATTTATTTAATTTATCGTTGTTATTATTATTATCATTATCATTATTGTTGTTGTTGTTGTTGTTGTGGTATTTTTTTTTTTTTTTTTTTGAAATTAACTTTTAATCATTCTATTCATTATTGTTGTTGTTGTTGTTGTGGTTTTTTTTTTTTTTTTTTTGAAATTAACTTTTAATCATTCTATTACATATAATAGTTAAAGGTATGAAAAAGGAAAAAAAAAATAAATAAAAAAAATTTTGCATCTATTATCAGCAATACAATAATTTTATCACTCTCCTACCATTCGAAAGTAGTATTTTCTATTTATAAAAGTTGCATTACATGCATTACATACATTCATTCGAACGGAGGCTCTTCCAATTCGTACTCAATCACTACACTTCGCAATACTTGATAACATTCAATTACCAAACCATAAAGTGTCATGAATCATTTTTTATCGGATTGATTTTAGATTTGAAAGGAAATTTTCTATTTGCTCGTACACTCGCTATAGCGAACGATCAATTATCAAAACAGCAATACTCGTTACTTAAGCTTTATCGGTTCACTTGTTAAAAAGTATCGACGAATAGATTTTTGTCTCGATTGTAAAAAAGAAAGTATCGAATCGTCTGGGCCAGTTGGGCATCTCGAGTCTAAAAGCAAAAAGCACCGATTTCGAAACGAAGTGCTCGTGACACTTTAATACTTTCGATTTGAGGGCGAGCCCGGCACCTCGAGCAAACAAAGAGTAGCTTTTCCAAAAAAGTACGAGGCTTACAATAAGACGCGCACACTCCATTACGAGGTAAAGTGTAAACGTTGCGCACCGCTTGCCTCTGGCTACGCGTTCATCTTGCCGGCTTAAGAAATTCATAAAGATGCAAGATAAGAGGCACTCTTGTTGGTACTCTCGGCGTGCCACGGCGACTCGACATCTCGAATTGCCTCGATTCTTATGAAAACGCGGAGACATAGAGATACGAAAGAGAGCATCGAGACAAGGGGCGTGTTATGGCCGAGACTCGTTTCCTCCGCATTCCCTTTCATCCAATATTTTAATTGTAAACTAAAGCTCGTAAAATTGTAATCGTAATGCACGTATAAAGCTCGAGGAATTTTCGTCTGAATTGCAAAGGCTGTGGTATCAGAGTTTTGGCGATCGATTTTATACACTTCAGCCCTTATTATTTATGTTTATTTTTCATGTAACAGAGCATCGGTAATTGACACTTGGACAGTTCACTGATAATGCGCATGACGCTCATAATTTTAATAAAGTTAAGAATGTTGATCGATCTTACAACTACATCGCAACTACAGCCATTTTACATATGTTTTTAGCTCATTGATATTTCAGGCGATAAGTTATTAAAGATATTGAAACGAGAATGTCGGGCGATAATAGGTAGACTACTAAAATTACTCGCAGACTGATGAAATTTAAGATTGTTTTAGCATAACATCGAAAACATAAACAATTTGTAGTAATTCATGTTATATAGCCTTAAAGAAAATAAAAAGAAAAAGAAAAGAAAAAAAAGACTATTCAATAAAAGTTTCTAACATAAATATCATTGTCCTTGTAGAAAAATTTATCGTCCGCATGTGGCTTTTTATCTCCTCTCTTTTATGTAACTTTTATCGTACATTAAACTATCGAAGATTCCTAATACAAATCGAATACTTGCAACATTTTTTTCACTCACATAATATTCTTAATTTATTAATATTTCATACGTGTTATATTGTTTCGTTCATTTTATTTTCTCTCTCTCTCTCTCTCTCTCTCTCTCTCTCTTTCTTATTTCTTTCTTTTTTTCTTTCTTTTTTTCTTTCTTTTTTTTTTTTTTTTTAGAGATACTTCGACCCTGCGATTATTATTTTACGTCGCGTAACACAATGAACAGTTTCATTCATCCGTCCTTCATCTCTTACACACGACACGTTATTCTTTCCTTTGATTCTGATTATCGCTGATGGTATCTTTCTTGCATTGCTCCGGAGCGCGCGCGCGCTCGCACACGCAACACCACTCATTCCTGTATGTGCAATAACATTTTTCATGTTCTCTTACAATATATCATATCTTTAACGTCGATTTTTATTTTTTTTCCGCCGAAATTGAGATGAAAAATTTTGCCCGTATCTTCGGCTTTTTACAGGCGATACGGGCCATCTTCTCAACACACTTAACTAATATTCAGTAATTACTTTTTAGCCATATATCCATGTTATTATTGATACTCATTTTGCTTGTGGTAAGCCTAAAATATCAGGCTATTTCGTGATTCGATGATATACATCTTTTCCGATGGGTAAAAAATACTAACCGATTTACTACTGATGCCACTGATAAAGATTCTATAAAAATCCGAACAATGTAGAATTTAATAGCAATATTAAAACGGAAATTTATATTCGTGCCTCTTAGAATCTGGGATATATCATTGTTACAAATTAATATGTTGATAATTGAATTGTTTAAATTTTTGATAAACAATCGCTCGACAAAACAGCCGAATAATAATATCGAATATCTTATTATGCTTGCCTATAATGCTCTAATTCAACTAGTATGGCAAATGGAATAAAGCATTGGTATAATGTAACATATAAATGTATGTGCGCGTGTACATGTATTAACGCGCATTAAATTCGTGTAACATTGTAAATGTTTCGCTTTTTGAAATACTCGAGTTGTCCAACAATTTAACATATTGCCTTGATAAACAGTTTCGTAAATATGTTTATTTCCTTTGCGCGGCTCTAAATATATTGGCAACAATTTCAATGAACTTTGGTTTGCTCCTCAATGTAAATAGAGCTCAATGCAAGGTACTTAAAAATTTTTGAACCTTGGATATACTCCAACATTTTTCTTGTGCATGCTGAATCGATAGAAGTGAGTTTGCAATCGTTTGGAAATAAACGAGATAGCGATGTCCTGGTAATATTCGAAAGTTAAGCTGTATTATTGTAAAATATCAAGATATCAAGGATGATAATGAGATTTATAAATTATATATATATATATATATATATATACAATATATTAATAAAAAAAAAATTAATCTATAAAAATAACAATTTTGTAATGATTGTATAATATTAAAAAATACTATCAAGATTTTTTATCCTTGCAAATATTAATTAAATTGTTTCACATAGTATTATGAAAACTATCATAATCATTGACTTTCAAGAGCAAATATCAATTGCCGATGAAAATCAGCTTTACTCGCTACTAAAGAAGAAAACGTGTTACTACGATCTGGTCAAGGCTTACTCATTTCAAATAAACTAGCTAATACGATATGAAACATATTTTCTAACAATCCATACATAGTTTATATAATAAAATATCAGTAGGAAAAGCTTGCAGACACATTACAGCAAATGGTTTAATATATTTTTTTGCCAATATATATTTAATATATTGAAATACAACGTTTTCCTAATAAAAGTACATAGACTATAGAGAATTCAGCAAACAATAAAAATTAATCTTACAAATGTAAATTACAGCTCCAGATTTCTAAACTAGTTTATTTATTATTCTCTATTTTTCCCGTTGGTCGAATTAAATAGGTTTCCGTTTAAAATAAAAGTAATTTTATCATTATATGTGAAAATATTTATTCAGTATTGATCCTAGTTTAGAAAATTTTGATAATTTAAATTTCTTCCGTGATAGCTGACTTTCCATTACTCGATGTATAAATCCTTTAGATAAAAAATTTAATCTATAAATAGGCAGTAATATCATGTTATATTTTGCCCAATGTAACTTGTTTACAGAAGAAAAATGAAGTTTGAAAATGTCAAAGCCTAGTTTTCATGCATTTTACATTCGTTGATCGTCCTTATATTTCCATTACGATAAGTAACTGTATTTAATAAAAAATGTATATAATGTATACATATGTATATTTTTTGTGTGTGTGTGTGTGTGTGTGTGTGTGTGTGTGTGTGCGTGCGTGCGTGCGTGCGTGTGTGTGTGTGTACTAGCCGTAGGTATCGTATAAGCATTCGCTTAATGTATGTGGAGCATTTCATTTTAATGTAATAATTTTTTCTTCTCTCACCGGTTCAACGTTTATCTTCTAATAATTATCATCAATTTTAATACTTACACCTTTAACATTTATCTTTTTATTTTTATATTTAAAATGTATGAGTATGAATAAGCTGTGCTAAAACAATTCAAACAAATAGTGGCGTATTTTAGTATAAATTAATACGAAATGAGAAATTGTTTTTTCGCCGTTAATTTTGAACAGTGTATTGCAATATTAAAATTTATATACAATACAACATAGCATAATACTGTTTTCTTATTCACCCGTATATTTAATGTTCAAGATACAATATCTATGTCATTAATTTAAGTGTAATTGCATGTATTCGTTATCAATTAAACATTTACATAATACAATCATGAGAAATGAACACTCGCACATAATATTAATCGATCCTACGAGCAAACAGAAAGGGATTTAGCGATTGTCGCAGTACGCTTCAATATCTGTATACGCACATGCATACAGAAAAAAGTCGACAAAGACAAAGAAGTTTGGCGCAATACAGTATCGAGTGCGGCATAGAAGGGAATAATAAAATAAAATAACGCCAAGTAAAAAATTTTCCTCCCTGGCCGATTTCAATTAACATGGCAAACATGAAGAACAAAGAGATAATTAATAGACGACAAGCAAAGAGCCATAGCGAGTAGACCGCCAGAGCAACTGAAAAGTAAACGAATAAGTAAAAGCAAATTCGTAAGTGAGCATATACATATACACATAACACGGCTGTAGCGAAGCCAAAGCGTACGCATACATGGCAAAATGGGACTAATGAATTCGCACGAAACAAAAACTTTATTCGTTTGAGTTGTATGTAATATAACTAATATACACGCGCGCACGTACGAATAAATTGTATCAAAAAAGAGCGAGAAATAAATCTTAGGACTTCAATTAATGAAAGGGCATGATTATTCGCATCAATTTATTGCGCGTAATCGCTTGAAAAACAAAAAAAAAAGGGAGGGGGCGGGGTGGATGAATATTTGTCAAATCGCGAATTAAGATATACAAGACGTTCCTGCAAAATTCCTTCTCTTCCATGTAGTGATTTTATTTTTATTTTTATTTTTATTTCAGTTTTTCTTCCTCTTCTTTTTATTATTATTTTTATTTTATTACGATCGCCGGTATTTATTGACATTGGCCGTGAAAAAGTCGATACTGCCTACCATCGAGTTCCATCTCAATCCGAGGCTTGTCCTTCTTCACAACCTATCGCACACATTTCATTCTCTCGCCTTTTCCCCAATCTCACTGAGCGGCCCGGCGACACGTCGAAAATGATACGTTTCGTCGCGCGAACGGGCGTCGCTCACTGATTATAATGATTTTATGCTGCATTAGATCGAGACCGATAAATTAGATCCGTCTCGCTGATGACATGCTTCGAAGGGCCATTCAGCCGTCTCTTATTTATTCTTGTTACGCCTCCTCTCTCCTTCTTACCGCTTCCACTATTCTCGTTTTGCATTGTTTCTATCATTTTTTTTTTTTTTTTTGGTGTTGTTTTTGTTTACGATTTTCTTTGCACTTCGTGAAGTTGTATTAATTGACAGAGTTTGCGAATTGGAGTCTACTAGACAATCTACGCCGTCCGCATACGAATTCATATTACACGGAGTTTGCGAGGATTTGTTGCGAAGAAAGAAAGAGAGAAACAATAGAGAGAAATAAGGAAATTTAATGTAATTAGGAGAGAAAAATCTTCGAGAAACGAGATTTTTATAAATTTTACTTTGTGAGTGTAGAATTTCTGGATTTTCGGGATAAATTTATGTAAAGAAATTAAATAAATTATGTTTATACTGGAAAAATCATTTAAATGATTAAACTTCTATTATTGCTGACAAATTATTATTAAAATTCAATGACATACACTTATGTTTAATGCATTATATCGACATTTATAACGAGAAATAAGAGTGAATATATGTCTTCTTGATTCCAGGTGAACAAACCGAAAAACGAATGTCCCGTTTGTGAAAAAGACTGCCCTCAGAGATCAACGAGACCCGATGAAAAATTATGTTGGAACAAACAGCGCTGCCAAAAAGGTGAATTAACAACTCGCTATTCACGCATTTCAATTCAATCATCTGTCCGTCCAACCTCTTATCAAATATCGATATACTCAACATACATATTCATTATAATTTTTTATCTCCTCCTATTTCCCTCCTCGTTTATTTTTTCTTCTTCCCTTTTCTTCCTTTTTATAACCTAATTTATCATATCAATTATTCCATTCAATTAAAGAGTTCATGTTCAATTATATCGGTCGAGTCATTTATTAGGCCCTAATATTGGAATTGATCTATCGGTCGGAACTATGCTGAATTTGGGAAGAATACAGCGAAAAAATTTCCCGGCATCATTCCTG
>NW_011948416.1:8261340-8263901 GCF_000503995.2 Ceratosolen solmsi marchali | reverse complement strand
CCACGTGGGGTCGGCCCTGTCATGTTACCACGTGATCACCGTATTCCCCTTGCACCCTCGCACACTCCCCTCATAAACTCCGCTCCAAGAGCAAACGTGACCGTGTCACGACCATTGTTACGCTATTCTTACAAAAATGTAACGTTCTCGCCGCTCCGTCCGTCATCCCCCTTCCCAGTCCCCGCTAATCTCACATCGCCCATAATCGAACTCATCCACGACCTTCTGCATCCACAGTGTGCAGTAACAAGTGCGGCGAGCGAGCCTGCACCCCGAGTGGCGACTGCTGCCACCCTTCCTGCCTCGGTGGCTGCACCGGACCGACGGCCTTCGACTGCAAGGTCTGCCGCGAGGTCATCGTCAATAACAGCCAGTGCGTAAGCAGCTGCCCCGTTGACACGTACGAGTTCCTGAACCGGCGCTGCATTAGCCAGCAGGAGTGCCGCATGATGCGCAAACCCCGCGAGCTGCCCATAAGCGTCAACACCTACCCTTACAAGCCCTTTGGCAACAGGTGCATCATCGACTGCCCAGCCGGCTACGAGGAGGTCAGCAGCAACGGTGAGTCGACCCCTCGGTTATGAGGCGGCCCTATTTCTTCTCTCTTCGCCGCGGGGCACACTCCAAGGATTCTCGTAATTCTATTACTTGCGCTTCGCCTCCTTAACGATCCGTGGCCCCACTGGATGGCTGGCTGGCTTACCTTTACCTACCGGCCCCGCCCCCGAACTTCCCTCGGTTTGAACGATTTTATTAGATGAAACGTAGGAAGGAGAGCGATTACCGGCTCGATTATACCATCTCCTACTCGTAGTTACGAGTCCTCGTGCTCGTCGTCCTCTACCATCATCACATCGCTGTTTCTACGTATTCTTTCGCCGCGAGTGGGGCGATGGTTTTTCTTTTTCTCCTTTTTAATTACGCGACACCGGATCATTATTCTCGATTCGTTCAGTTGGCCATGCTATTAGTATACAGGCGGTAGCGGTAAAATAAAATCAACGATTGAGATAAAAAAAAGAAGAAATAAAGCGTTCGATATTATATTAAGGACTACGCGGGCAGGGAATAGACACGAATTAAAGCGACGCCGTATCCTGATTGCTGCCTGATTAGTTCGCTTATCGACCACCAAATCCAATGCCGCACGAAATCTTCGGATTAAGTAGCAAAAAGAAAAAAAAAAAAGTAAAATAAAGGATGAAAAGGATTTACCGTTCGCGAGGACACGCGACGTTTAATGGGGCAAGAAGCTGCACATAATAACAAGCCGGATTCACGGGTGAATGTTATGCCGAAGCCTGTAATAATAAAAACCATTGCACGAAAATGGCGCGAGTGAGTACTCTTGATGAAGCTGTGAAAGCATAGCGGCAAATGTCAAAAATTTTTTTATCAAATTATATCTTTGGAGCACGTAAGCGAAGAGTTTCCTATGTATTTGGCTTTCGTTTCCCGGGGCCAATTCAAACATTACATGACTAAATATAACTCTCTCTCTCTCTCTCTCTCTCTCTCTCTCTCTCTTCCTCCCTCCTTCTCGTACCCGTATCCCTAGGCATGTTCTCGTGCAAGGAGTGCAACGGCCCGTGCCTCAAGGAGTGTCCTGGTACGATAGTCGACAGCATCGCCTCGGCTCAGAAGCTGCGCGGTTGCACCCACATTAAGGGTAACCTCGAGATCGCCATCCGCGACGGCCAGAACATCGTGCGGGAGCTCGAAGAGAGTCTAAGCGGCATCGAAGTCATCACCGGCTACCTCAAGATCTTTCGTAGCTTCCCCCTCATATCGCTCAACTTTCTCAACAATCTCACGGAGATCAAGGGCCAGAACCTTGAGATGAAGGACTATACCCTCGTCGTGCTCGACAATCAAAATCTTCAGGAGCTATGGAACTGGACGACGAGGCCGCCGCTCAAAATCGGCTCCAAGAACATCGACCCCAAGGTCTCCTTCCATTACAATCCCAAGCTCTGTCTGCAGGTAAGTCAACTGCTTATTTCATGCGCTTTATCAGGCTCGATTTCAACTACCAGTCGACAAACGCACGGTTCACTCGTTTTGTCCCGTTCTATTACCGACATTATAACAAATTCCATTTCGGAACTCCTCGATATATTACGCATGCGCGCGCCCTCGGTTCGTCATAATTTTATTTACACTAGCTTTATGAAGATTCGATTCTCTTCTCGCGCCACGTCATAATTGCGTCTTTAATTGCAACCCAATTGCCAATTAATCGAGGATCAGACTCTTGACAAGCATCTAGGAACTTTACATACCGCCCTTGATTATTATCTGAAGTTTTAAAGATCGGTATTGCAGTGAGTAGAAGCAGAAACGGAAGCAGAAACAGAAGAAGAAGAAGAAGAAGCGAACGAAAACCATAAAGATTATGAAAACGAAAACGTAGTAATGAAATTAATTCCCTTACTCTTTGACAATATTCAATGAGCTGAATTCTCGTATATTATTCGCCTACATTATTCTCACGCTTAATGCAAATATACACGTCGAGTTTTGCCCCCCCCCCCCCCCACCACCCCGACCCCCCACCCCCA
>NW_011948416.1:8255784-8261317 GCF_000503995.2 Ceratosolen solmsi marchali | reverse complement strand
CTTAAATAAAAATAACCCCGTGGGTTTTTCCCCCCCCCCCCCCCGCCCGCCCGCCACACCATACCACCCGTCTCCTTCACGCTACTCCTATGATCTAACGATCCTAACTACATTTACCTTCCCTTAACGGCATTCTTTCCACTTCTTTCGCTCCTATCAGTCCTCTCACTCCTCGTTCGTTCTTTCTTAGACGAGCATCAGGACTGCTGCATGCACCTCTCCGTAATGTCCACGTTCTTACATACATTTCCCTCGGTTGAATCGTTTAATGTTAATCGTTAAGAGTTTGCTCCTGGACGTCGACGATCGCAAACTCACGCTCGCCGTTTGTTCCCGTAGACGATTGAAACGTTGCGCGAGCGCACGGGCCTCAAACCGTTCACGGACATCGAGGTCTCGTCAACGAGCAACGGCGACAAGGTCGCCTGCAACGTCACCGAGATCAAAACCATCGTCACCTCCATATCATCCAAGGCCGCGATCATAAACTGGGAGCCGTTCAAGCACCACGACATGCGCACCCTCCTCGGCTACGTCATCTACTCGAAGGAAGCGCCCAAGCAGAACATCAGCATGTACGAGTCGAGGGACGCCTGCGGGGGCGATGGCTGGAAGGTGGACGACGTATCGGCCAACGACGACGACAAGAGCACCGAGCACATCGATGGCCTCGCTGACACGGCCGCCGACTCCACGGCTTACAGTGTCGCCGGACCAGGATCTTCCAGGTGACCATTTTCTTCCTTCTAAACCTCGGCCTTTTCTAACCGGCAAACTCCCTTGATAAATTCCCTTGGATTTGCACGCGCCAGGCGAAGCCGAAGACGAAGCTGATGCGAAGCGAGCTTGAGAGATTATTTTCAGGCCCGGCATTTTCATGAAAACGCTTTAACCAATGAATAGGACGATAATGGTCTCATTGTATCGGATGTTTCTGGCCTACGGGGATCGTGAGGAGGATCTACACGCGATTCATCGGCCTTTACTCCTCCCTCCCGCATCATATACATTATCGGCGTAAAATCATTTAAGCTCCTATGGCTGCGCACATTTAAAAACTCCTGCCCATTACGAGGTCCTTATATCTCCTAAATTTATCTCTTAAATGGGAGCACCGGACTCGATAGTGAGATCAATTCAGCTTTGCCCTTTAATATTTAGATATTTAGCGCTTTCTCGAAGGGAAAGCAGCTCCGATCCGATTAGAGGAAATGCATGACTTTATTGGCTTTAATTGGCGATGCCTGACCTTTGGCGGTCGATTTAATGCACGAAACGCTCCATGTGCATTGCGTTGGAAAACCTTGACGGACTTTGGATAGGATAAGCATATTACTGGCTTTTGTTAATAATTTATCGCGCACCACTAGCATCCGTGTGACTAGCGTAAGTGATCGTGAGTAATATTTAAGCTAAACAAATATCGAATGTTTGTGCCTATATAAATAAATATATAAGTAATGGGCCGATATGGAGTATTGCAATAATCGAAATAATCGTGGAAAGTTGATCGTAGATGAGGTTATCACGATCATTTTCATACCGTTACTCTGACTAATTAATTGATTTTACGTAGCCGAAAATTCAAGATCACTATTAGTACCGGAATCCAGCTTCTATTTATTCTATATCAAATCTATCGAGATATTTCATCATATCCTACATTCTCTTCTTAAACCGAGTTTTTAACGTTATCCTACCACCTGCCTTCGCATACCTGAAAATCTTATGCTTCTCCTTCTTTCCTAAGATAGAAATCCCACATTTTATCGATCTTTTATTTTCTATTCGATAGCTACATAGCCGCTCATTTTAGTCCAGAGTTATTCAATTGGCTTTACAATGTTGGATATACTATATTATAGAGTACTTTTATCTCATCTCCGTGCTATTCCCACGATGCCTCGATACCCTGTTGCATTGTAAAAAAACTTCAAGAACAATATCTTATAAGTTTCATACACGCACGCACACATTTATGATATCTCATAATTGATATTTACAGCATACTTTTTATATTTTCTCCAATATTATATATGCTTATAGGCGTTCGTGCCACGCACACAAATACACTCAAGCTTGTACAAGCATGGATAATATTAATTTTCTTTTCTTTTTATATAAATTTTATAACTTTTTTTTCCAGCTTAATTGTGAAAGAAACACTCAGCATTTCTATTTTAAACGCAATAATTTCTCTTCGTTTTTAAAGGCTATTTTTATTTTTCTCTTTTCATCAAAATGGAATCTCAAAAAATGCTCGAAAAATGCATATCATTACAATTACAATCTGAGTTATCTCTTTATCGTCTCACCCTTCCGTCTATTTTTTTTTTTTTTTTTTGTTATTAATTATAATTTCTTTATTATAGCCTATTAAGGCACAATCACTGACATAAGCCGAGAGTTGGCCAGTGGCAGTTGGAGAAATCCCTTTGGTGAAATCATTATTAAAAAAAAAAAAAAAAAAAAAAAAAAAAAAAAAAAAAACGTCACAATAATCTTTCGCTTCAAATCTACCTAATTAAGAGTCTCTATTGGTGCGAATAGAATAAATTCTCTACTAATCATTCGTTAATTTTTAAATTCTTTATTCGCTACTTTTCCTAGACACAGTCTCAGCCGTACAGAAGCGATCGATTACAAATTTAAAATTTAAGGATCTCCTGCCAATGTCTCCTTCTTAATTAAGATATTCGTAGTAGTTAAATGGTAATTCGCATTACGTCATATTGTATTTAAATGTAAATTTTACGAGTGTTTAATAGCTAATTCGAATTGCGTTTCCATCTACCAAATAAGCTTTTTACGTCAGATAACACGTTGCCGTAAATTTTCTCTTTCTATAAAATTTCACATGACTGAAAATTACTTTGTTCGATCGACTACGTGTAATTGGCACTATTCAATCGGTTTCCTTCCTCTCCTAAGCCCACGATTTATCGAATTACATCGGCTTCCCTCTATGTAATCTGTAAGTTGCTGTTTCATTTAGTAATATATAATTCTATCCAAAGTATCACATTCGTGTAATCATTCATTTATATTGTATATATCATTATTTACAATTAAGAACGCTTTACGTATGTGTCGTTTAAATAATTTTTTTTTTTTTTTTTTTTTTTTTTTTTTAGATATTTGCATCGTATTTCCATCCCGGCTCGTATACTCCCAATGTAATTTACTTTATAAAAACTTGACTAGAAGTTTTTTTCCCTGTACGTAATCCCCCTGAACAATTTACAAAAAAGTATAACTTTTATCAGTTAGTATTCCATCCGAAGATATATATTTTATTTACTGACACTTCCATCGTTCTATTCTCTAATCTTTAGTCTCGCGCACACACGAAACGCACACGTACACTAGTTTATCATACATTCCGTTCCTTCCATTTACTTTACTTTACTTCTATGATTTTTTTTTGTCAATTTTTATGGGTATTCGATGAAGATCAGATTAACTAGTAATAGGGCATTGAAACGTTTTAATTACCCTTTTTTACTTGCGACAAGTAATAATTTCATTCTATTATAATTAATTTTCATATATGTAAGTTATAACTTGAAATGTTTAGAAAGCACGGGGTACAAAAGTATTATCGCATTGCACCTTTACATTGTATTATAAGGCAGAATATAAACGGCCTAGTGCCGTCTGTCTATATTAAAGAGTATTTTATCCGATGGTTTTTCATCATAAATACGAAATTTACCAAAATTTACATTGGAAATGTTCATACTTTCTTATTCCAGTTAATACTTGCAGTGCACTTTGTCATTGGGGGCAATGTTCTATTAAACTTCACATTATGCTTTGCTGGCTTTAATTAAAACTTTTTGAGTTCCATTATAGTTAAAAATTTATTTATAATAGACGAACAATTAATATGTCAACGTTTCGTTCTTTATACAATTATTACTTGTATTTTTATTACCTAAATATATAATTATGTTTCAATGATAATTGCACAGCGTATGTTTAAGGCGACAATTTTCCCAACGTATATTTCATAATTTTGAATTAGTAAAGCAACTAATCTTTTTCATTTACATTAAACGTTCTTTACATACATACGCCGCATATTATCAACTGCGTAATAATTACTACAAGATTATTATCACAAGAAAGGAGAACTGAATTTTTCAATTGTCGACAGCCACATAGCGCATGTTTTCGCAATTTTTCATTACATATAGTACAAAAGTATAAATAACGATTCATGGAAATTTTATGGATTTTTACATGGGTATTGACATTAACGACAAGCACAGAGTCGATAACTACGGGTTTTCCTTATAAAGTTGGCAGTGCTAATCCCACGACTTTCCTATGCTGTAACTCGTTAAATTAAAGGATATTCGTAGGATACTCGTAAAACCAAGATTCAATCAATATTGATAATAGATGAGAAATTATTGAGCTGTTTAACGCAAGCATGTGCTTAATTCCTTAACGAATGTGGAATGTGGAGAGTTAAGGGCGAGAACGGAGAGAAAGATAGGTAGATAGATAGCCACAGAGAGAGAGAGAGAGAGAGAGAGAGAATCAGTGAGAAATGGTCGGAGGAGTGAAACAAAATTTACTTGCAGTAGCGGCGGCAGCGGCAGCAGCAGCAATAACAATAACATCTACAGCCAGCAGACGATCCTGGCAATGCTGAAGCCGTTTACGCAGTACGCCTATTACGTAAAGACCTACACGATATCGACGGAGCGCTCGGGCGCCCAGAGCAAACTCCAGTACTTCACGACCTTACCGGGGCAACCCTCGGCCGTCCGCTCCCTTACCATCTACAGTAACGCCAGCGATACCCTCGTCATCAGCTGGCTGCCGCCCTTCGAACCCAACGGCAACCTCAGCCACTACAAGGTCATCGGTAAAATGGAGCACTACGATCCGGTCTACCTGCGCCAGAGGAACTACTGCGACGAACGTGAGTCTCACGTACCTCCTACCCACCCCACGCCCCTCAGCCGCACACCCTTCTCCATTAAGTCAACGTCTGCCGCGAGTCCGTCCTCGAAAAGCTCATACCGAGTCTGTTGCGAGCGCAGCGATGCAGCCACTGGAGCACAAGCCCGTGTCGGAAATTGCCGCCGAGGAGAAGAGGCGCGCGGAGCAGGAGCTCGAGGCGTCGAAGCAGCCCGAGTCCGGGAGCTGCGCCTGCCCGAAGCGCGAGCCCGTGCAGTCGGAGAAGGACGTCTACAGCTCGATCGCCTTCGAGAATGCCCTCCACAACCAGGTGTACGTTAAACGTGGAAACAACCGGCGTAGGCGCGAGACCCGCCAGGCGACGACGAGCTTTATGCTCGAGGCGACGAGGCTCAAGCGCGAGCTCAACTCCTACCAGGTAAGCACCACGCTCAACTTCACATTGACCCTACCATCAATTCTGGTTCGGACTCCTTGTCCGGATCTCTCGGCCGGACAATTTCACTACACTCACGCGCGAACAGCGTTCCATATAATCACGAGGAGGATCATGAGATTGAATCGTACGACGGACTGGGGGGGGGGGGGGGGGGGTTTT
>NW_011948416.1:8241747-8255672 GCF_000503995.2 Ceratosolen solmsi marchali | reverse complement strand
ACGGGAGGGGGGGGGGGGGGTAGTGGATTATCGTTAATGTTGTTATTATTGATTGGAAATACGCTGTAAAACATTTGTCACCTCCTACGATTCGTCTCGTCCTTCGATGCCGGGATTTTGGGTGGTCGAGAGAGGGGGGGGGAGAAGGGATAATTTAATCAATTCTCTTGATTGGCCACAGGAGAAAGATGCGATAAGTCATGGAAAGAAAACTGCAACGACTAGAACGACGACGACGACGATGACGGCGGCAGCAGCGGCCAGACACCATCAGAAGAAGTCCAACCGCGACCCCAGGCGCCAGTCGGTGGATATCGAGGAGAACGGATCGTACGTGTACTTTGAGCGAAAAGTGCCAGCGAACGAATTAAACTTTGTAATGCGAAACCTCCGGCACTTCGGCAAATACAATATAATGGTAATGGCCTGCCGCGACAAGTTCGCCAATCCCCAGGAGAACGAGTGCTCCTCCGAGTCGATGAAGTCGCTGCAGACACTGAGGATGGATCACGCGGACGACATAATGCCTGGCACCTTCGGCTTACACAAGCTCACCAGTAACGACAGCTCCACGACGATAAAGCTCCAGTGGCAGGAGCCACCCCAGCCGAACGGCGTCATCGTCGCCTACCAGATCGAGTACAAGAGAGTCGACGTACTCAATGTCAGTATGCCCAAACCCCTATAGACGGCACCGCCTCGTTTCCCTTGCACCCGTAGACCCAAGGAATCGGGTACCGTCCGTTGCAATGGTAACCTCGCTCATCCTACCCTCCATCGCGACCTTCCTTCCTGACTCGTTATCCCTCGTCGCGGTCTCTGCCCAGCCATTTGATGCGGGATTTTTGTTGAACCGCGACGAGAGGAAAAAATGAGGCAGGAAGGGCCAGGCTACAATGTCCCATGGTGGATGGATGGATGGATGGATGGATGGATAGATGGATGGGTGGGTGTGACCAAGGTCGTAACTTCGTGGTTACTACGGTTGCAAATAAGATTCGGGCGTGCCTGAGAACGAATTTATAGGTATATGTAAATAACTTTCTCTCTCCCACTCCCTTCCCCCTCGTTATCACTCATTCTCTTTCTCGCATACTCTTTCTCTCTCTCTCTCTCTCTCTCTCTCTCTCACTCGCTCACACACTCTATCATCTTTGCCCTCCATTATCCCCAACCACCATTATCATTTTCGCATTGCAGCACAAGACGATAGTGGCCTGTACGACCCGCGACAAGTTCAAGGACGACGGCTACTCCTATATCCTGCCGAGCTTACCGCCGGGCAATTACTCGGTTAAGGTGCGGGCGACGAGTTTCGCCGGCAACGGTGCCTACACGGAGATTAAGTACTTCGACATTCCCGAGTCGAACCTCTCGACGCCGTTCTGGAAGGTGATGCTAATCGTCCTTCTTTGCATCATCCTCCTTTTGGGTGCTTGCCTCTGCGCCGCTTACTTTTTCAAGAAAAAGTTCATGCGCAACGTGCCGAGCATGAGGCTTATCGCCACCGTTAACCCGGACTACGTCAGCACCGTCTACATCCCAGACGAGTGGGAGGTGCCGCGGAAGAAGATCCAGCTGTTGAAGGAGCTGGGCAACGGCTCTTTCGGCATGGTCTACGAGGGTATCGCCAAGGACGTGGTCAAGGGAAGGCCGGAGATGCGGTGCGCCGTTAAGACTGTGAACGAGAACGCGACGGACCGGGAGAGGATCGAGTTCCTCAACGAAGCATCGGTCATGAAGTATGTAATTCAGCACGGAGCTTGCGAGCCGACCTCTTTAATCCAACGAACTTCGCCTTCCTCGCCTTCCTCGCCTTCCTCGCCTTTCCAACTTGACGCTCCATCCGCAAGGCAGCGCCCTTGCAATGTTTTGTCAGTCTGTAGACGGCCCCCATCCCCTCATTATCTACCGGCTACTTTATTTGGCCCAAGCCCGTTCGAGATATTAATCGTTGTTATAGATGTTAATCGTTGCTGTATACCGCAGCAAAAGAAAGAAAGAAAGAAAGAAAGAAAATATGTCCGGTTCTTGGTTGTTAATATTTATTAATACGTGGACTAAAGTAACTTTCTTCCTCTTTGGCCAACGAAATGCATGTGGAAGGAGAGATAGCAAGACGCTACGCGTAAATATAAATTTCTCAAAGGTGAAAGTTTCGGATAATCGCAAAAGATCGTGGAAGCTCGAGAAAGATAATTCGCAATCATCTCGGTAATTTGAGATGTAGGGGTTGGGAGGAGAGGGGGACGCGTGCTTTGACTTAGCCAATGTAAAGCCGTCATAGGACAATGTAAAGGTACTTGGTTGTGCGTATTGTGTGCAGGGGCTTCAATACTCACCACGTAGTGAGGCTCGTCGGGGTCGTGTCCCAGGGCCAGCCAACTCTGGTGGTGATGGAGCTGATGGTGAACGGAGACCTAAAGACGTACTTGCGCTGCCACCGACCGGACGTCTGCGAGAACTTCTCGCGACAGCCCCCGACGCTCAAGCGTATCCTACAGATGGCGATGGAGATCGCCGACGGCATGGCATATCTAGCGGCCAAAAAGTTCGTACACCGCGACCTGGCCGCGCGCAACTGCATGGTCGCGGACGATCTCACCGTGAAGATCGGCGACTTCGGCATGACGAGGGACGTCTACGAGACGGACTACTACAGGAAGGGCACCAAGGGTCTGCTGCCCGTGAGATGGATGGCGCCTGAAAGTCTGAAGGACGGTGTCTTCACGAGCTTCTCCGACGTCTGGAGTTACGGGGTCGTGTTATGGGAGATGGTGACTCTGGCATCCCAGCCCTATCAGGGCCTGTCCAACGAGCAGGTAAACCATCGTCCATTATTATGTCTTAGCAGCGATCGGTAGCTGTTAAACGTCATTTCCCGCGATCTTCGAAGCCTTAAAGGAGAGGATCGAAAACAATGACCTTAATGCATGGCGAAGTAGCTGCATTATAAGCGAGCTTTTCTCATGAGCTTGAAAATCGTATTCGGCGATTATTATGTTAACACTGGATTCTCATTATAGTCGAGTGATTCTCCTGAACTTGATCGCCTCATCTTAATTGGTTGATTTAATTTAGTTTTTTAATTTTTAAAAATTTTTTTTTTTTTTTTTTTTTTTTTATCATTATTAACAAAAGGCGAATGTCCAACCAACTTCAATTGGAATTTAATAAATATGCACGAACTCTTCAGGTCCTGCGATACGTAATTGATGGCGGCGTAATGGAAAGGCCAGAAAATTGTCCGGATTCGCTCTACGTACTGATGCGACAGACATGGAATCACAAAGCTACCCGACGGCCCACTTTCATCGACATCGAGGGAATGCTTTTATCGGAGATCGACGTCGAGTCTTTCGAACGAGTTAGCTTTTATCACTCCCCCGAGGGTGTCGAGGCTAGAAATCAAAATAGCTCGCAATTTCTTCGGACCGACAAGTGAGTGATTTAAGATGTTGCCATCCGAACCTCATCCCCATCTACTTTTTTTAATTCTTCTCCTATAATTAATGATAAGTGGCCGAACGAATGGTTGGATTATTTTCAATGCCTGCTGTCAGGCGGAAAAATGAAGTCTCGCTCGTATGACTCCCCCCCCCCCCCCTCCCCCAACTCGCCTCACCCCATTAAGCAACGATTTTTTCGTTCTTTCAGGGACTTGGAGTTGGTCACGCTGCAGGATTTGCACGAGGACGAGGCCGAGGGCGACGAGGACTCACCCCTACGCCAAGACTTTGGCGACTTCTCGTCCTTCGAACCGATCACGAGCGTGAAAAACGGATCTTCCGGCCACTTTGGCATGGAGCCGTTCACGGGCAACTCCAAAGTCCTCTCCACGCCCTTCAGCTTCCTCGATCTCAACTCATCGAAGGCGCCCCTCAAGGCCGGCTTCGACGACTTCGACGGAGTATCGGCGGGCTCGCTCGCCTCCAGCAAAGATACCCTTAACTTGCCCTTCGTCGAGGACAGCGTCAAGTCCGTGAGAAACTCGCCCTTCGCGCAGAAGAAGTCTTCCTCAAAGGGCAACGTTAGCCAGGGTTCCGCGGGCAGGACGTCCCTCAGTCCCCAAAGTTCCATCGTCATTGCGGCTCCGGGCAATCTTGGTTCGTCTAATTTTATCTGACCTTGGTCTTTTCTCTACACCATCGACGCTAGACGTTTTTACGTTCAATTATTAAAGTGCCGCTTCCAAGTTCTATCCGAGTTTGCTGAATAAAGCAAAGCTCACCGCTTTCACTGAGTTGAGCTTTCATTCAACTTTGATCAATATATACAATATTCATTTATACGGATGCATAATGGCTTTGTTGTTAAACGAGGATGCCAAAACCGCGCATATATACTCACTTTGTCTCACGGTACATGATATCTTTGAACGAAAATATACCGCGATACTTTCACATCATATCATTATTCGTTACGATGACACTTTCACCGTTCACCTTAAACCTGGCATTATAAAAAATCTTGAAATAAATGCTTGGAAGAACTGCTGAAATAGGCCTCTTCTTCTTAGTTTTACTTCAATCGCAATGTCAATCCCAACGACGCATCTCTCTTTCTCTCTCTCTCTCTCTATCTCTAACTCTCTATCTCTATCTCTCTATCTCTATCTCTCTGAATATCATCTAACCGTACAATGTTCAATCACTTTTTATGTAATATTTTTCTATTTAATGGATAAGGCTCCGTGCCAGCGCCAACTAGAACCGAAACTATAAAACTCCTTTAATTAAATTAACGATGAAAATATCAATTAATTGCTGACAACGGCACTTTTTTTCTTTCCTATCGTAATGATAAATTTGTCATTAACGTAAAGGTGCTCTACCGGTCACGCAGCCCATTACCTTACAAAGCCAATACTCATCACGTATGACTCGCATGCCAAACGGACAAAGGAAAGATCTAGGATCGCCAGATGCCCGTTCGAGCGACGGACCCTGAGATGCTAATAACGTCGTTTCGTTGAAGTAGGTAACCGACCGAGTCCCTCGCTAAAGGACAGCCGCCGCTCGGACCCGGAGTACGAGAACCGCAGCCCCGATGCAGTGGAGCATCAGCACCAGCCCCGTTCGATTGGCCTCCGCGTAAGTTTCCCGTCGATGGACGCGATCGATGCGGACATCGGCCCTGACATCGTCCCAACGACGATGACGACGCAGACGACGATGCAACAACCGCCGCTACCACCGTTACCGACGTTGCCGCCGCCACCTCCTCCACCGCCACCATCGTCGTCATCGTCATCGACGTCGTCGTCGTCGTCGTCGTCGTCGTCGTCGTCGTCGTCGTCGTCGTCGTCGTCGTCGTCGTCGTCGTCGTCGTCGTCGTCGTCGTCGTCGTCGTCGTCGTCGTCGTCGTCGTCGTCGTCGTCGTCGTCGTCGTCGTCGTCGTCGTCGTCGTCGTCGTCGTCGTCGTCGTCGTCGTCGTCGTCGTCGTCGTCGTCGTCGTCGTCGTCGTCGTCGTCGTCGTCGTCGTCGTCGTCGTCGTCGTCGTCGTCGTCGTCGTCGTCGTCGTCGTCGTCGTCGTCGTCGTCGTCGTCGTCGTCGTCGTCGTCGTCGTCGTCGTCGTCGTCGTCGTCGTCGTCGTCGTCGTCGTCGTCGTCGTCGTCGTCGTCGTCGTCGTCGTCGTCGTCGTCGTCGTCGTCGTCGTCGTCGTCGTCGTCGTCGTCGTCGTCGTCGTCGTCGTCGTCGTCGTCGTCGTCGTCGTCGTCGTCGTCGTCGTCGTCGTCGTCGTCGTCGTCGTCGTCGTCGTCGTCGTCGTCGTCGTCGTCGTCGTCGTCGTCGTCGTCGTCGTCGTCGTCGTCGTCGTCGTCGTCGTCGTCGTCGTCGTCGTCGTCGTCATTGTCGACGTCGCAACTGGTGGACAAGAACTCCCGCGTGGAACCCGCGCTCCGTAACAAGCAGCAGTATACGAGCAAAGCCGCTGATCCCCAACCACCCCAGCCACCACCGCCGCCCCCGGCCCTCGCGACCCTCAATAACGGCTATGTGGGCGGGGCGGCCACGTAGCCTCGCGAGGAGGCCGCCGGGAAGCCGACGGTGAGCCTCGGCGGCATTCGTAGGGCCGTCAGCGCTTAATCGACCTCGGCCGACGCTCGTAGATGGGAAGAGAGGAGTCGAGCGAGAGCTTCGTAGACCGCCGCCAAACCCTCCTCCCTCTGCCCCAACCACAACTCACTCACCCTCACTCACCCATCCACCCACATTTTCCTCCTTATTCACCCTTTCAAGAGCGCCTCAACCGTTATTCGTCCCTGTTCCATCCGAGTAGAAAAGGGACGGGATTCGGTGCTGACTGGCTGGACCACCGCCCCTCCCCCCGACACTCGGCGGCTCGAACGTGCTTAACATGCTTTGGACCGAGTCTGCTTCGAGCAGCTTCCGACTTTACGGCGTTGAGAGTCAAAGGGTGCTAGATAGCGCGGCTTGGGGAAAGGTGAGGAGACGCGCCTCGTGGGCTTATAATTGCGCGGTAGCCACAGGCGTCGGAATTAGGCCCGAAGCAGTAAATCTACTATTGTATGATTGATTGTAAGGTTAACACATTGGTAAGGTCCCTAGGTTTCTGGTATGGCACGCAATTTCTACTCAGGATTTCCTTCGACACTCATTATCGCTCTCTCTCTCTCTCTTTCTCTCAATCTCTCTCTCTCTCTCTCTCTCTCTCTCTCTCTGGACTACTCCACTCCAATCACAACACTCGTCTCTTTCTCTCTATTACCTCACTCTCTTCGTACTCCTGTTCCTTTGATATTGTATATCGCGATCACAAGGCACATTGGATCGCTTAATATGCGCGTGTGTGTAAATACATGTATACGCGTGCCCTTGCACATAGACTCAAGTGTATACAATCACGTAGCGCGAGTGTGTAGCAGTCGTGCTCGCGTAAAAGGGCATCAAACGGCGCACACGTAGGTACGTGTGATCATGGAGGGAGAAAGGTTGCGTTAATATCAAATAAAATTGATAGATCTTACTTTTTGGAAAAAGGGACAATGTCTCTGCGTCTTGTTTGGTTGTAGAATAAAATTAAATGGATTCGACAAAGCGTTATTACTTTTTTAAATTGATTATAGTTACGCGTTGATATTAAAAATTAAAGCACTATGTGTGCGCTCTCGTTGTAAGTGAAAGAGTTTGAGAATTAACCGTATAAGCTATTTCGTACGATTGAATGAAGTTTGTTGCCATTTAATTTCATAATCGAGCTAAATATGAAAAATTTTCAAAGGCTTTATTAATTAATTATTTTATAATATTAATTTAATTCTATAACCAATATTCTGTAAAATCTAAGCACTTCATGCATTTACTAAATTAACAAAGATTCATTTTAATTTGGAGTTTACTTGATGGCATTCGGATCCAAAGCTGCTAAGCTCGAAAGAATTTTAGCTTAATTTAGTTTTGACTCGCAAATTTCAAGTCTACGATTGTACTATTGAATTCGCTAAGTTAATTTTAATGATAATACGGTAATTGTTTAGTCAAAGCAAGTGAACAATAACTTTCATTGAATATTTAAACGCAAGATTTTTATAAAATACCGAGGGCAGCGCATACATTAAGAAAACAAAAAAGAAAAAACATATTAAATAAAACCCAATCTTCCTATTGTTAAATGTAAGCAAACAAACGAAAGATTTTATATTTAAAAGTTTTGAACGTACAATTCAACTAATGATAATGAAATTATTTAGATATAAGTATTTAAGTAGCATTTCAAATCAGTCAAAAATTAAAAATTTTAATTTTCGAGATATTTAAGTATTTTTTTAAGGGAGAAAAAAATACTTATCTATATATATATATATATATATATATATATATATATATATTACAAATGGTTTATAAGTCTCTTGATCTAATAGCTTCAATTATAAATGTTTTTTGGTGTCATTTTTTGAACAATATTTATTTCAAACTCAAAGACGCTCGTATGGTTATAAATATATTTTCAATGCCCCACCGCGGAATTCCTTCGAGAAATGGTTAAACAATCCATTCAACACTCGAGCAGCAATAATTAGACGATAATTGCTTGAAAGTGTATGAAAGTAAAGACAGGATAACAAAGCATAAGAGAAGTTAACTTTCCAAGCAATTAAACCTAGAGATCTAAGAATTTGGCTACGTATTTTAATCATAAAAGTTTTTATTTCTCAAGTAACGCAGTGCTTTTGTTGTTGTTGTTGTTGTTGTTGTTGTTGTTGTTGTTGTTGGTGTTGGTGTTGGTGTTGGTGTTGGTGTTGGTGTTGGTGTTGTTGTTGTTGCCGTTGATGATGTTAAATTCACTGCTCTGATTGGTTGCGGTGTTTTATCGAATGGCAGACAGAAATTCCAACGTAGAGAACTTTTAAACGATCGACAGCGAGAGAAAAGCTGGCGATATCAATATAAAATACGATACTCCTTGGATTCCGCTGACTATTATCCTTAATTATAAGTTCGATATAGATATATTCACTTCGTCTCCCACCAGTTTGAAAATGGAAAACACGTTTTTTTTTCTTTGTTCAACGACGCGCGTAAGAAGAAACTGAGAGATAATACTGATGCTGTCTTATTATTATTTTCAAAAAATGTAAAGTGACAGTGATGCCGCATCGACGAGTGATAAACGCGACTAGTGAACGCATAAGCCGATAAACTTGTCCAACAATTTTCCGATTTTCCACAAATAGTTACATTCGAGAATACATCTTGTTAATCCTGCTTTCTTTGAATTACCAAGCATATTCCCAACTAATGGTTGGCCCAATATGCTGATGCAAACGATGTACGTCCATATTATATTCCCCTTCGTATTAAAAACATAAAATACATACCGAAATAGTATAGAAAGAATAATAATAATGTAACTATTAGAATGTGACACGAGATAAAAAAATCTCTTCTCATCGATCGTATTGGCCGACTTGAAATTATCAAAGATCCTTAAATAGATTAGAGTTGTCACTTTGAAGTATCCTACAATAAATATCCTACGGATATATAGTGAAATAATAAAAATAAAGGGCAGGCACGAAGAAGGGAAAAGCGAAACTGAAAATCTTTTAGCCATCGCGGAATTATCCGTAAGAACGTGGATAGAGAAAGAGAGACTTCTTAGACGATAGAACGAGTAATTTACATGCTTAAGTCATCCCTAAGTCTTAAGATCTAAAAACGGAAGGAAGCGAGCTACGGAAGTGAGATAGAATTAATCTCATTTGATTAAACTGATTGATTAATGTTTGAGATTTAATGGGAATAAAGAGAGGGTGGACACGATTGCTGAAATTGGCTAGTCGACGCGCTAAGAAGACTTTTCGTTTTCTCATTATGCGGTAATCGATTTGACGCTTGATACTTATTATCCGTATAGACGATCTTCATGGTAAATAATGGAATTTCCAATTAATGGAAATTGATATGAAAATTTGAAAAGCAACAGGACAAGTAATTAACATTTGTAGCAAACTTGAAATTTAAGAATAGAATACTATTTTTCAAAATAGTATTTTTCCGACATTATTCACATTATTCGATGCTAAAAAATGAATGGAAAAGAAAGGAAATGAGAACGAGGACAGAAAATAATATCGTCGCGTAAATGACTATCTGTGTGAATTACCGTATATTTCAATGGATTTCGTATCGTAGGTGATTTGAAGAAATCGATGACACGTTTCAGAGTTAAAAATCATCTATAATTTCAAGTTCAAAGTGAATTTTAATTATTTGCGCGCTAGTCACGTTAATTTGCTCAATTTTCCTTAAATACCAGGGAGTTTTCAAAATGGTAAATCACGAGCATCGGCAATCGCTAGTCGTGCATATAAATATTGAAAAATTGTTAATCGTAGGCTGATTTTGCTTTATGAATAGTTGTCGGGCTACATTTTAACTGGACGAGTGCGCATCATCGTAGGAAGATATTCTTGGTTTAAAATTTTTTCGTGCGTCTTTATTCTATTCATACTTTTACACGTAACCTCCCATCCCCTGCTTGATCGCGCGCGCGCGCGCGCGCAGATACCACACGCAGTACGCAGATAATGCATATTTTCATGGTGCTTATATTTCTTTCTGATTTTTTCTCTCATCTTTTTTCTACTCTCTCTCTCTCTCTCTCTCTCTCTCTCTCTCTCACTCACTCACTTTCTCTCTATCTCCGTCTCATTATTCTCTTCATATTCTTTCGCTATTCACTTCAATTATATTTACTCTTTCTTCCCGTTGAAAGAGAGAAGACTTTTATTATTTTATTGTTAACTGACCAAACATCAGTATTTCAAATACGTGCGTAATTTTTATAATAAGAATGAGCGGTGGATCTTTTTTCGGTGTTTTCTTTACAAAAACAAAATAGAGAATTCTATTGAAATTGCGCCTCGAAGTGTATATATATATATATATATATATATAAAAGTTAAAAGTTGGTTGAATGACGGTTGTTTCATCGGATATACGCAAATATGTCAAAGGGAGGAAGTTATGTGCTTTTATGGAAGTGCGCGTGATCATTAATTGGCATCTTTAAGTTCAAATGGCATGATTTAATCGTTAAAAAGAATGAAGGGCAAATAAAGGGGAACGATAAATAAATGAATAGAGCTAGATAGAGAAAGAGACGGGACAACCGAGCAATGCAACGTGAAATGTGATTTTGTCACTTTGTCCGCTGTGTTGTTATTCACCAAGTCAGTTTAGTCGACATTGTCCTCCATAAAGTTTATATTTTCATGAAACACTGGAAATATTGCCCAATACTTGAAACTACCTTGCACCTTGATAAATCCTTAACAGTCGTTGGGCATGCTGCAGCAGTTTTACTTAAAACATTAACTTATATTCGAATGGATTGTCATTGAGCCTTCAAAAATATTTTTCTCGATAGCAATCGCTAATAATTCTATATGAGTTGTATATTATTGACGGGAAATCATTTGCGCGAGCGTATTATAATAATCCTACACCGGCACCTTCTATATTTATTAATTATATCAAATTCTAATGGAAATCGATCGATTAATATCCATTGATAGCGATTAATATCGGTAGTGTAAAGAAGCAAGTAAGGTCGCTGTATACTAACATTGCTTGACAAGTAAGAATTTTTATTCGGCTCGTTAGATAATAGTAACATCGCAACATCAATTAATTACGTCCGACTACATTGAAATAATTTATATATACTTTTCGCAATCATAATGCTTTTATCTCCCATCTGATCTGATTAAATTATCGAAAAGGATAATAAAAATGTTATCGGCAACGCTTATATCCGGGTAGCTTAAATTATTTTTATGTCTCTTGGTAAGGATCGTTTACTTTACTAGTCCATCTGACATTTTCATTTTATCTGTGTTTATCTAAATCGCTTATTATATTTATTTGAATTGTATATAAATTGACATATTTCAATACTTTTGATAACGGATAAACATACGTTACGAATCACCAATGATTCTGTTCAATAAGTATTTTGAAAGTTTAATCGACACTTAAACTTGATTTATCATTCCATAGTAGCTCACATAGTACGATTATGTAAACGATTTATTTAATACAGGATTGAAATTCGAATGCCATTGAAAAAAATGAATTGCAATAAGGACGAAGATAAAAATTGTGAATATTCCAGGTAAATTTAGCAGAACCATTGTTATGGACGATACCATGCAATTACATAAAGTTATTTTTTAACTATAATTTAAGGCACCCGATATTTAATTTGTAATAAAATGAAAATTAAAAAAATTAAAAAAAAAAAATTTTTTTTCAATAATAATTATAATAATAATAATAATAATATAAATAGAATAGGTTAAAATGGCTCTTCGCGGCAAATCAAATTACTGTAAATTTTTTTGAAGGCTGCATTCATAAAGGCTGCTTGGTGCTAATTGTTCTAAGAAGAATCGAACTAAAGGAAAAAGAAAGAAATCAAAAAAAAAAAAAAAAAAAAAAAAAAAAAAAAAAAAGAATTAACAACGATGCATTGTGAAAGATTTTATCTCTTTGAATAATGACGGAACATTTTAAGTAGATATCTGTCGAAGGAAATTCTCTCTTTTTTTTCAAATCCTCATGCCTTCACAATAGAAGAGAGAAAGTAGACTGCTTTAGCCATGTGAGAGCCAAGATTGATTTGAAATGATTGAGATTGTTAAAAATCTAGAGCTGACACATTTTTAATTGCTTTAAAATTCATTATTCATTATTGCGAATTATATTCATTAAACGGCAATGAAGCTTATGTCAAGAGATTTTATTATGCACTGATGTAGAAACTCGACTATAAAAATAAATAGTCTTAATAATCAATTGCAAAGTCAGGCTGACTAATACCCAAGCAAAATAACAATATTGTATAATTTGCATCGAATGCGTTTATTGATAATATAAATTATAAAACATCCTGTTAAGCATAAAATTAAAGGTATTTAAAAATGTGCGCAGTAGCATCGATGAAGTTTAGGGCGATTAAGCAAGACGAGGGTGGTAGTTAGTATCGGCGAAATCTAAAGCGGCATAATCGAAGGTTTTTAAAATATGGAAGAAAGGATAAATTATAACAAATGTAACTAAACAATTAATCTGCGCGAGCAACGCAATAGAGAGTTGAGAAGAAGAAAAGCTAGACACATTGAGCCTCAAATACAAGACTGATTAGCTAAACCCCCTGTATAAACATGTAATCTCCCAAGTTAATGTTAAATAATGATAATTCGACAAAGTCGAAATCAGAAATAAAGGCATGTTTTTTTCTAATGAGAAAGAACACGAAGAAATGAGAACGCGAGTGCGAATATCAGAATTAAAATATAGTAATAAACGATAGGTAAGAGATAAGGGATCTGGATGAAATGAAGAGATTGTAATAACGATAGACATAAGCTTCGAAGTTCCACACTGTTCTCGTTGAGAAAGACAGATTCCTTTCTTTCGTTCACTTCGAAACATGCCCGCTCGTACGTGTATATAATTATCATAGTCTAATGTTTAAAGAAAATAAGTTATCAAGTTATCGTAACAAAGATCGAAGTACCAGTGACCTAATAGACCTATTTTAATTGTACGCTTTATATTTACGAGAGAGAAAGAAAAAACAAACAAACAAACAAACAAACAAACAAACAAACATGTCGTATTAAATATACATGCATATATGAATATATGTTTTTAAAAGAAAAGGAAACGAACGGAGAAGTGCGCGCGATGATACATGAATTATTATTAATTAAATGATTAAGGCGAAAAAACTGTACAGGTACTGAGACGTATCAGATTTACTAGGAGGAATAAAATAAAAATGGTCACATTAATGCACTTATACGTAATTCTTAGTATACCTCGATATCCACATCTTTTGTGTTCAAAGAATAAATAAAAACGAGTCTTAAAATGATGATTAACGAAAACCGACTGCGACGCATCGCTCTCTTTAATTTCCTCTCTTCTGCCCTCTTTTCTTTTTAGATATCTTCGCCGCCCGCCCCCCCCTCCCCCCCCTCCCCTACCCTACTGCCCACCCCTTATCATTCGCTCTCCCGACGATGCTATATCTATTCTATCTATATCTGTCTCTATCGATCTCTTTTACCACTCCCTTTTTCACTTGCTGTAATTTTTAATCACGTATGGGGAAAAATCATTATTATACAAATTAAAATATTGTATTATCCGTATAACGCCGTTTTAGATGTAAGACGATGTTTTGTCATTATAGGAGACGAAAATTTTTCGTGTAAAATAGATTCGTGTAAAGGGCTGAACGTATATAGAATTTCTCTAAGTCTTCTAATGTGTTCCATAGAAAAAAAAACATAATAATCAAACTTCGTAGATCTTATATGTGTTCAGTTGTTGTTACCATTGATTCGTCTGTATGTATGAACATATATATATATATATATATATATAGAC
>NW_011948416.1:8211150-8241681 GCF_000503995.2 Ceratosolen solmsi marchali | reverse complement strand
ATATATATATATATATATATATAGGCATGCGCGAGTGCGCATGTGTTTGTGCGCGAGCGCGTGTATGTATATATGTGCGTGTGCGTGTGCGTGTGCGTGTGCGTGTGCGTGTGTGTATTTATATATATATATGTATTTATATATTTATATATAATGCGTCACCAGAATTCTTTTATAAAATGATTTTGACGAAAATCATCGACCGTAGTTCATGACAAATTTGTTAAGAACTGTACTATTAAGTTAAATAAAGTTGAAATAATCATAATTTTTAAGAACATCGAAAGTCGTCTATTATTAACCAAATAATTTCACGAAAAATTCAAATTTATCACAGGATCAGATACTGTTACAGGCGGACGCATTTTAACAATGTTTTTACCCAAAATACTATTTCAAAATGCTTAATCTTTAATGCAAATTTCTCCAGTTCATAAATATTTATTCAATAATAAATTATGAACAAAAGTCTAATAATATAGTATAAAATTGAGAAGAACAATATATATATATATATATATATATATATATATATTTATTTATTTATTTATTTATTATTATTAATACAATCAACTATTTAATAAAACCTGTATTTTACTATTTCACGAAGTAAAATGACTTGTTATTATATTAATATCATTTTATTAATATTCCAGTATTCACGTGATTAATTAATAATAATATATATATATATATATATATATATATATATATATATATGACAAAATTATAAGAACTATTAGCATTAAGTTTATGAAATTCACTTCTTTTTTCGTGAAATTGCTAGCGAACGATGTTAATAATTAATTGGCTTTCGTGTTTCTTGAAATAAAGAATGGAGCTTGACTCGCACTTAAGTAGATCAAAGAGATAGAGAAACGATTCTTTGATTTACATAGAAAATTGTCGCACACACTCTCGCATAAAGAAATACTCGCAGTCTGGTTTTCGATCATCGGACCCCGCGGCATCATATCAATTTCTGCGTAGCAATTCGTTTTATTTTTATTTTTTGTACTCCCCTATCATTTATCACATATGCGCGTGAGCGTGTGTGCGTGTGTGTGCCTGTCTGTATGCGTACGCGCGCGCTGGTACGTGTACATGTGTGTATGATTTTGGCGAATTAATATTTGAATATTATAATTGTTTTCAAATCGCCGTGCGTCCAAATGTCACGTTATACGCAACTTTACTGTATGTAATTACGTCACCTTACTTCTCTTTCTTCTTCTTTTTAACTTTTAGTTTAGCTATTTTAACGATTAATCCTTCTCTTCCGTATAAACACTTGCGCATATAAATGTATAAATATTTATAAACAAAAATGATAAGAAACAAAGTAAAAAACAAATGTACGGCGGAAACGCAATATAACGATTTTGTATAGATCAATATCATAAAATGGAAATTTATTATAAAAGATGGGGGGAATGACTCTAAGGTACGCGAGCAGCGAAATTAATTTAACCGAATGTTTTTCTTTTCGAATGCCAGAATTTTAACTTTATTTTCTAGGGAGCTTGTAAATAATTCATAAATTATATTTTTATATAATTTCTTTTAAAATATCATAAAGAATTCATGAAAAAGATTATCTTCTATTTATAAATAAACACATTTTGAAATTTACACTTTTTGAGACATTAGCTGTAAGAATTCTTTATGAATTTTTAAAATGTGGTACTTTTTAGATAAGATGTAGGTCTGCAGATTTAAGCGTTTCCGTCGACATATTTTATTGAGTTTCTCGATTAACATTTTCCATTCTTTGTTCGGCGTGACTTCCTTCCATTTTTCGTGCAAAAAAAAGATTTATCTTTTATGAAAACTGCAAGTATTTCGGGCACATATGTATATGTATATATATATATATATATATATATATATATATATATATATATATATATATATATATATATATATGTATATATATATATATACATGATACAAAGGAAGGACGAAAATTTTGATTCAGACATACATTTAATCGGCGAATAATCCCGAAAAATATAACAAAAAAGTAATTAAAACGCCAGCGTACCCAATGTATTATATGAAATAGTAAAAAGCCTCGCTCGTATTCTTAAGTATTTAAGAATTTAAGATGATTAAGTGCGTAGTATAAATAAATGAATAAATATTATTATATATACATAAATGTATACATATATACATTATTATTATCATTATTATCATCATGATTATAACTATTATGATTATTATTATTATTATTATTATTATTATTATTATTATTATTATTATTATTATTATTATTGCTGTCGTTGCTGCTGTTGTTGTTTGTTGATATTCCATTCACAATTTCATTTCATTATCACTGTAATTATTATTATTACTATTTTTATTTACGAATTTTAAAATGTGTCAAATAGCTTGTGTCAAATATTATGTTGATATGTATTGTAACCAATCATATATTAAAATTCTAGAATATAATAGTACTAGTAATAGTTATAATAAAACTAATAACAATAACGCAAAGAACTAAAATAATAATAATAACAAAAAAAATAATAAATACTTTCCTATACAAATGAGAGAAATCGCGAGCTGTGTTCGTATGTGGAAGCAAAATAAAATTCCGAAAACAGTAAAAGAAATAAAAAAAGGATTTTTTTAAGTCACAGCTGTTAAGGCCTAATGATTTCCTTTTTTTCTTTCTCTTGTACCTGTGTACTATTAAAGATCCCTCTTATTTGTTCCTTTCTAATATTCTTAAGGAGAATGATAAATTTTAAAAGGCACTAGAGGATTCTCAGGCTTTCTGTCAAATATGTTGATAATCGGTGTGTGTTTCTCCATGTTGTAAACATATTCTTTACTGTTGTTCGCATATATATGCATATGATTCTCTGCACTTCTACGATTCAAATTCTTTTTCTTTTTTCTTTTTTTCTTTTTTTTTTGTACATGTTTTATTTTTTAAATATAAAAATTATGAATTATTAAGTATTATTATACGAGTCCATGTATTTTTAAAGCAGTTCATCATCATTTTAGGTCTTCTAATTCGAAGGAACCATTAGTTTGATAGAGATTACATAACAGTACAAGAAAAATATGAATTGTATATTTGTACTCTTTAATGGGTTAAAAATTGTGGGTTTTTGTGTTATAAGTAAGATACTATAGACAAAAATTTGAAGACATTAAAGATAAATTACGTGTTGGTTTTTTTTTTGTTTGTTTTTTTGTTTGTTTTTGTTTTAACAATTATTATACTTTTTATGTGTTTCTTTTTTTAATATATTGATTTGAAAAAAATATATTGATTTGAAATAAAAGATCATTGTATATAGGTCCCAATAATTGTCTAATATTGGCATAAAAGGTTAACGTTACTTAGCATTTACGTTCTTACAAAATTCTTAATTTTCTCATACTTTTGATTTGATCATATACTCATCTAGAAATGAATAATTTATTGCTATCCTTTATAAATATTAACTTTCTAATGTTTTTCACGTTCATTGCACAATTATCCAATCTCACTCATTATCTTACTATTCGTCGAACATCATACAAAATACAAAGATTTCGAGAGATAATTTAAATCGTATGGGGGGAACATTTGTAACAAAAATATTAAAATTTACATCCATCTATTGTAAGACAATTGTTGGAGTATTTTCGATCGATATTTAATATAAACTTCTCAAAATTGATTGCGTCTATTTTTTTAAGTGAACCATCAAAGATTAAAAGTGCTTAAAAAGGGACATTAATATTTATTTATAAAAATTAAACCTCGCTTGTTTTTAATAGTACCGAGATATTATTTATTGTACCATAGCCAAGTGTAAAATAATAATTATTAAACTATGGTTTCGTAACGCCGTATCATCATTTCGTACAGTTGAAAAGTAGATATTTTTCATACTTATCTATTTAATTCGCGAATAACACATTGGAATATACTTTTTACGAATGTACATTAGAGATAAAAGAAAAAATAGTTTTTTGATAGTTTCAAAATTATATTTTTAACGAGTTTTTAAAATTTAGTTTAGAAATACGTGTTCATGGGTTCAATTAAAAACACTAAAACGTCGTGTAAATTGAATAATTTTCAATATTATTTTTCTTATAACTTGAAAATATATCAGATTAATGCGAGCTAAATTAATTTTGTTAAACTAACGTAAACTAAGCCTATTAACTCTGTAAAGAACGTAACTCGATGAAGTGGAAAATAGCTTGGATGAGGAGCCAATAAAAATAAATATGTCGTGTACGTTCCACACACGTTCGTGACATTCCAGATTAAAAATTATTTCTTAAAATTCATTGATTAACGCATTTATATTGATATGACGCATACACGTATGTGTATATATAAATACATCAAAATATGTATGCCTACATACGTTGCATTGCATTGTTAATCATATTTTATTAACGATGACATTTTATGTAACTTTAGTTTAATGAGCAATAAATAGTGCATTTACAATACACCTTTTTTTTTTTTAAAGTTGAAGATCTGATAATTAAGAAAATTAATTTATATGCATTAAAATCTAAATGCATATACGGGTTTTCTTTTTCGGTACAAGAAAAAATCGTGATTTTCAACTATTTTTTATGTACGTTGAGAAAATTTTTAATAAAATGTTATTTAAGATTCACGCGATTATTGGCAAAATACTTTTACGTATATAATTGGAATATTTGTGGAGAGAAAAAAATCTTGAACCTGCACATTTGTTAAATGTAATTGAATCTTATTGCAACACGCGCGCGTAATGCAGAGGAAGCAAACACATTTTAAGATTAAAAATTTGATCTAATTTTCGTACATTAGAATAAATAAATTTTTTATTTATACATAAACTATTCGATTAAGGAACATAATTGTAATAAAGATAATTTAATTGTATTCTACTATAAGTATTACATTTTAGAATTCGGCAGTTCAATGTAACGAGCTAATCTCAATCTAATTTAGAATTTCTTAAATTTTCACCTCGGTTGTTCAATGTAAGACGTTCCTTTAAGTATTGAAATTATCGACAGTCGAATGAAATTAATAAAAAAACAAACTTCCACTGGATTAGCGTGTTCATTATAAATGAAAGGAATGAGAGAAAAAAAATGAGTAAAAATTATTCGTAAAATGTGTTTATAAGGCACCAATAGGTTATTACAATACAAAATTCTCTCCTTCTAATGACCCCATGAAAATGCAATAATATATGTTATAAAATCATACGTGAACGTACATGGTGTGCATAATTATTGTACAAACATTGCAGTAATGACCATGTTTTATTTGAAATATTTCTCTTCGTCTTTCGTGTTCTCTCGAAACGGTGATTGACTATTCGTCATACAATTGCCCAACTCTTATTTATGAGATAAATAAACAATGAAATGAAAGTACGTTATAATGCATTGTAATGTACGTCGTCCGTCGATAAATAGTCGATAGCTAAGGATTACAAGTTAAATTTCACTGTCTTTAGTTCATAAGTTTCTCTCTACATTTATTATTATTCCTCATGGATATGGGACGATTATTTATTTTGTATAATTTATGTGGATGCATATACCGATGATGCAAGAGGGCAAATGTTTTAGAGAATAACCGTATGGAAGTGATGAGAGGAGGAAAAGTGAAATACTTTATATTGTTTATCATTTTATGTTTCTACGACTTTTGTAAATGGATTTATATGGAAGAGAATAAAAGAAAAAGAAAACCAAACGATCGAAGCTTTAATAAAGTATCGATCACATGTGCCGCTTCCTGCGTTTCACTTTGGTGTGCTTATTTATTAAATAAATTTTGTAAATATTGTACAAGACATTTCGATCAAATACACAAGAGAACATTTCATACACTATTAAATGTACATGTTTACGTATATATGTTTACATTACCCCCGCCCACTTTTTTTACCCTTTGAAAAAAAACAATTGTATTACATTTTTATTAATCAGTTTTTTAATAAATTTTTTTTTTTTTTATTTAATTCTTTTTATTATTATTATTATTATTATTATTATTTTTATAACGTAAAATACGATTCTTTCGATCGTTTAATTAAGATAATTAGAAAAATAATTATTTAACCAATGTTTTCACAATAATTCTAATATTATGATAACGCCGTTGCAGGGAGAGCATTTATTAACTCTGAAAAAATCTCCTCTGAAAGCAGTATAAGAAAGTACTTTCTCTCTAAATTGTCAGCGGAAAGAACAACATTACTTTTATGAGTTAGCTTAAAATTTCAACGCCACATCCTTCACCTACAAATCCTCCTAAGCATATTAATTCACGAATCCATATCATTCATAGCACATAATTTTTCCAACGACCAACTCGTTCCAAACTTTTCGGCAAGTTATCTTAATTTTCTTGCACTCGACAATCTCTTCTTCTGCTGGTAAGTGCATTTAACATATACTTATTAACAAAAATTATTTTATTATATATTCTTATGCAGCCATCCGCGCACACACGGACATTCGGTTCATTCGCGTTTCGCAAACGTGAAAAACTACCTATGCAACAATAACAAGATCCACTCGTAGGTGAGATCCTTACGTATTACGTAAGGATTTTTACTCTCATGAAGATTAACCGCAAGTAGTGTCGTCCACAGAGTCGGTCTCCCGCGCTAGACGAGGAGAAGGAAGTACTTTGATCCACGATTCCTTACAGCCAAGTACTATCGGATTGGCTGCAAATGATACGATAAGATTCGCCGGTGCTGCCCGTGAAATATTCACGATGCCGGTCGAGGCGCGAGAGCAGACGCTGCTGCAATAATTCTGAAAATCAATGCCTCGTCTATGATTATTAGCGTTATTAATATCATTAGCGAAGTTTTTAAAATATGTCAGCGTAATCCACCAAACTGCATTGTAATAAAGTCTCCTTAGAGCGACACTAATCTTTATATTTGAATAACAAAAGGCAACGTCGCGGATGATATGATATTTTTCATAAGGTGGTAATAGTGTTGCTTAATGGTTCAAAGGGCTTCGTGATATTATAAAATAATTTATGTTTAATAGACAAGTGGCTTGGAAGTACAAATAGACAAAACGAAAGACGAGTGAAAATGAACGATCGATACAAATTAGAAATTTGTCGACCAGAGGGATTAGATTCACGAAGGGCAAACTCTATTTCTTAAAGCTACGACAATAATCATAATAATAGTAGATCATAAGACTATTTTCATATTGCGATTATAAAATTGAGCGTTAATCGCTATCTAATCTGGCCAATTAACGTACGAACGTGGCATAACGAACGAGAGCGATAACAGTTTTTGCTCTAGTGATTGTGATGAGCGAGGTCCAACGCACGCAGCCAAATAAAGTAAAAAAAAAAAAAAGAAGCTTCATTGTTAAGAGGAACAGAAAGTCACAAGTTCTTTCAACGTCTCGGATCCTTATTACTTTGTAAAACGATGTTTTGTATATGTTGTTCTGTCCTCGTGAAAATTTGCCTACATTCACCTTCACCGTACGCATATTTCCTTGGACAGGGGCCATACAATGGACAAGAACTGCTGCAGAGGCGATTGTATCTTTATTTGAGAAAAAAGATGCGAGGAGGAATGTTAAGCAGCAGTCTCTGAACCAAGTTTAAATGTCGGCAAAACCAGTTTCTGCGAACATGAATAATGATGTAAAAGATATCGAATCAATTATTAGAAAGTTGCGCAATGCTTATGCCTACGATGACATTCGCGGATTAATGAATGTGTACATTCCAAGAATTTTAGGACACTGTTGGAAAACTTTCAGCATTCGAGATTAAAGGAAAATGAAGCAATGAATTTAAATAATAATTATATAACTGCAAATGCCATTTATTTTTGAGTATTAACATTTTCTCATCACTCGGTTCGTCTTGACAAGTTTAAAAAGTCTATCAAAAACGTAAGAAATAAGAGTCAAAGTATTTACAATTGACGGCTACCTGTTAGTTAATTTATTTTCGATGTCACGATATTCAAATAATAAAAACAAATAAACAAGAAAAGCAGGCATTTTATAATGATTAATAAGTATTTCGTGCACATTCACCTTCATAATAAGTATGCAATCAGTAAAAACTAACCCGTTCTATTTTATTAAAAACTTTCTTTTCTATTTCATTAAATGAAATTTTTAGTAATTTTTATCTTTAGTACTTTATCTCACATTGTAATTTATTAAGTTTTAATAAAAATATATTTTTAGCGTTAATTCAATAAGCTTATTATTCTTATCTAAGAATTGTAAAATTCTCTTAAATATATAAGCTGTTTTATAGTAATTCATAGTAATGCGCAATAGTTCATGTATAGTGAGAGAGAGAGAGAGAGAGATTGATAGAGTGTACGCGCGCGCGCGCGCGCGTGTTTGTGTGTATGTGCAACTCTTTGGCATTAGTCTATCGATTTTCCAATCAATATTAGTAGTTTATTATTCCATTGTAAAAATGTCTCAACCAAAGAAGCTTAACTAACCATCGTGCGTGTAGATTATTATTATATTTGGAAAATTTAAACATTGTATGCAAATTCTTAAATATAACTTTATAGATCAAACAGCATATCCAAATATTATATATTATAGGTACACATATCTTTTGATCACTTCTGCAAACCTTACAATTAAAAATCATAAACTTTACACATTTTTGCTACCCACGCATGACATTTAAGACGATTGATATGCAAAAAACTTTATAAATACGTGCCATCTCCAATCATTCCTTAATTCTTATAAATCCATTATTAAGATAAAATTTTATCCAACAATATAGGCTCATAGTTATCAAAAAATTTCTTATGCTGAATATGACATAGCGGAAACTTTCAATCAAAAAATAATGATCCATCCTGCTAAATTGAACATTTGCTGCATAGCAAGTTACAATAATAAATAACATATTTGCCTTTTATTGCTGCATATAAAACCTATAATAACTATATAATATTATTATTGAATTACCAGGGAAAAAATGAATTTTACTTGCAAGGTTGGATGTATAAAAATATTCCGGCGGTAAGAAACATATAATTGAAACGCGCCATTTGATCGACGACATTCAATGCTTACTATCGCATATATCTAAAAATCTAATTTTTAAACAATAACTATTAAATGCATTTGTTCTATTGCTGCTACGCTCGTATTAAGCCACTGGACTGTCGTATAAGGAAATATGATTTTGCTATATACAATATGATTTTACCAATAAGCCACCGCAATAGCATTCATACGTACTTATTGAAATGCGCACGAAACTGACAATACTAGATCATCTGCAATTACTATCGACTTATTAAAATTGAAATAATTCAGCGTGGCAATAAATGGCCAAAAAAAAATACTTTATTTCACATTAGATAACAAAATTGTTTCTTAATACACTTGCACTCTAATTTAAAATTATATTCACAACGATTATAATTAAAGTCATAAATTAAACTGACAATGATAAATTTTTTTTATTATTTAATTTACTTAGATGAGCGTGGATATTATTACTGTATTGAAATACTATTTAGAGGAAGCAATGGATACATAAGATAATCATTGAATAAAAGTTTAAAGTCTATACTTTCTTTAATACTATAATTTCCTAATAAGTGAGGCCTTGTTTTCGAAAAATAAAAGTTCATGCTATACTTTATAGACAAATAATAAAGGATTTTGATAATAGTTATTTTGAACATATAAATTTTTTCTGCCTATGACATGGAATAATAAATAAATAATAAGAAATAATGGATTTGTTGTATATCGTAGCCTATTGTTAAAATCATATTAGTTCAAAATTTATTTCATTCAAAATGTATTTTGACGTTTCAAAGTTGAAAGAAATTTTATCAATGTAGTATAATATAATACAATGATTTTTTTTTTTTAGCTTTTATTATTTAGTTCAGCGGTGCAGTATAAAAATTGAATGTAATAATTATCATAAGTTTGCCAATAAGTTTTTTTTACTACGTTTTCAATTTCTATATTATACAGATGCAATTATCTTCCCGTTAATAATATATTCATTTAAATACAAATACTTTTGTTATCTATGAGAATTCCGGGATTATTTTTTGAATAAAGTTTATAATATTCTTCCATAATGAGTATCGTAGCGATGTGTGAAACACATAAAATATCATTTTCAAACCTACGACATATTTTCCAGCCTATTAATGAATGTAGATAAATTTTCTTCTAAATAATCTTCTTGAGATAATTATAAAAGTTTCATAAATAGAGAAAAATTAATTTCTCTTCTAATTAAAAACGATCGGTTGAATAATTAAGATTTATAAGAGCATTTGCAATAATAAATTACAATGAATAATACAGTATTCGATCGTGAATTATTAATGTGATTGTATCGATCACTTGTATTATTATATCATTGATCATTGATAGATCGATATACATCTTGTAGTATAGATTGAATATTAATAAATATTTTAGCAAAAATTTCAGAGCGTAACAATAATGCGAATTTCTTTAATTGGTAATTATTAACTAGTTATTGGTACTTGGTGGATTTACAATAACAAAATGATTACGTTATCGTTGAGTTATAGTAAAATGTACATTGTCATGTGTGTACTATAAACGCATAATAAAAATGCAAAATAAAAGAAGAAAATGAGCATATGCATACAGATGATGTAGACTGGCATGAATTTTTTTTTTTTTTTTATTTACAACCTCGTAAAAACAAAAGAACACAATAACACAATACATATATTGTTGCACTTACAATACCTCTAATACTACTACTACTACTACTACTACTACTACTACTGCTAGTAATACTTTTACTGCTTTTATTGTTATCATTAGCATCATAATCATAATCGTTATTATTATTATTGTTAATATTTTTGTTTATTAAGATGATTTAAGAAACTCACTGTTTCCAGTACAATTACAAAAAAACTTATGACTAAATTCACATTAACATTCTACATTTAAAAAAATATTACTATCTTCGAGCGTATGTTGATGCAAACGTAGTCGACTGGTAATGGTACAAGTAAGAGAATGGCCGTTTATATCAACAGTACATACAAATAGTTGGAAAAACGATAGCAACTAGGCAGTAAAATTACTTAATGCTCGTTTCCGGTTGTAATGTGCATATGGCAATTAAATGTGTAGTCTAATCGCCTTGGTACGGCAAATCTATGTAGATCTTCTCGTCCATCGATATGGACATTTGATAGTCGTGTCTGCTGTTAACTTATCAAATTTTTATAACGGGTAGCTTTTACACTCGAATGGCATTTTCATTTACAAGTGTTGGCAAGAAGTTTGTTAATTAGTGAGCAAGATATGGAAATATGACAAGAGATGTGGGAAAAAATTCACCGCACCTTCAACCATTAAAGATTATCTTATCTTATTTGCATTATTTGTACCTTTTATGGAATTGTAAAACTTATAATCACATTTTTTCGATTATGACTTCAATGATTAATTATTGCAACCCATTAATATTATAACGAATGAATGCAGCTAATTATATTACAATTATTATAGTTTTACAATATCAATGTAAATTTTTACGTTGATCATTGAGCTTCATAGTGTAATATTCCGGATATCGATATTTTATTATCAAGATTTATTATTTATACGTCATTTGTAATGTTATAAAGCAACGATAGAAAGTAGTTGTTTGTCAAAGTCATTGATGTCAAAGATTTTTCGAGCAAAAAATGATCGAGCGACAAAGTAATTTAGCTTCTAAAATATGTTATACATTTTTAGCAATAAATTAATAAATTAATATATTATATATAAGCTTAACGATATTAGACGAAGTTAGACGTTTGATTTTTCTCACTTTACATATTTCATTGATATTTTATTCAAATTATATTTTATTTTTTAATTTATATTATATTTTATTAAAAAAAAAAACATATTTATTCAGTCAATGTATATTTATGTTGGATAATTAAACTAAGTTCGGATTTATCGACTTACCAGTACGTTATTACTTATTCGATAAAAGTTATACTTAACAATTATCTGTCGAAGAGTGTAGGATAATTTTCTATAAGAATTAACAATTCGTTTTTCCCTATCATTTACTTATTATAAGTGCAAGTTTATTCCTCCTTTTTAATTTTGAAGAATTACCGAAATATAAGATAAACAATTACATGTTATGCGTTGCAATTGTGACAAGAAGAAAGCATTTTCCATATTCTAATTTTCATCTTCAAATGGCTTTTAAATCATCCCATGCAACTATGTATAATCATGTCATTTGACTATTTTCTGATTTTTTACTATGCAATTTTAAGAATGCATGCTCTCTCTCTCTCTCTCTCCCCCCCCCCTCTCCCCCCCTCTCTCTCTCTCTCTCTCTCTCTCTCTCTCTCTCTCTCTCTCTCTCTCTCTCTCTCTCTCTCTCTCTCTCTCTCTCTCTCTCTCTCTCTCTCTCTCTCTCTCTTCCTCTCTTCCGTACAAATATATTACAAAATAAGGTTTATTCATAAGCAATATAAATGACTAAAAGCAAAGTAAAATTTTTAAGAATATTTTCAACGAGACATGAGTGAAATAATACTCTACAAGTTCAAATTACAAAAAGTCTGCTTAAAAGAGTAAAATAACGCAAAAGTTTTTATTTTAAAACAAAAACCATCGAGTGCAAATGATAATATAAGTGATATATGCTTTTAATCTCTTGATTAAACTATCGAATTTGAATATGTAATAATGTTGTACATAAGTAATATAGATAATCATCATAGATGTATTATTTAATTTGTTAATCTTAGATTTTGATGGACATTGGCTCTAAATGCCGTTGATAATGTTTTTAAAGCTTTGAAAATTATTTTTATATAAATGATAATTAGAGTTAGGCAAAATAGTCACATATCAATACGAATAATAATGAAAATAAAAACGTTGATTCGTCGTAAATTATCTTAACTTGTACGACAATTGTATCTGGAAAATGCCACACGAATCAATATCATAACACGGATTTATTGAAGTACCTACTGTCTGTCTAATGTCTGTCTCAACTAATAATAATAATAATATTAACGCGCGCATATTCACATACGTACAGATACTTTTTTTACGAAGGCGAGTCTCGACAACTGACGGAGTAAATATAATCGCATGTGTGGTGACGTATGTATATAAGAAGTGATATTGATTTATCGAATGTGGACGGATGTAGCGAAGATGAGAAGTATCCGAGATTACCCAGAAGGGTTAATACTATTCGAATAATCTATTAGAATTAAACATAATTTGCGACAATTTATTGAAAGTAGAGATATTTAGTGGTATTAGAGAATTAGATGATTAAGGGCGACGGATAGATTTTCTCGTAGAGCACGACGAGCACGCACGTCTAGGTGATAAAATAGTAGTTATTTAATACCGAGAATATGTATGACCACGATGCGTCGAGGCCAATTTTTAAGGGGCTTCTTAATTCTTATTAGTTATCGTTGAATTAATTACTTTAATTCATTTGGCATTGAAAATGTCATCGATACTTTCAATCTTGCTAATTTCCATAGTTTTGAGAATGTGAATGACAGGGCATTTTATATGCACGAAAAGTAATTTAAATATTGTCAGGCAGACGATCTTTTCTCTCTCTCTCTCTCTCTCTCTCTCTCTCTCTCTCTCTGTATACATATATATATATATATATATATATATATCTGTCTTCAAGAACTTCAAAGATACATGCTCTGTTGCTGGAAGCTAATGTCCACGACATTAAAAATTTATTAAAATGTTTAAAATACAAATTAAAATGTATAAAAAGATATATTGTTTTTCGATAATTTATGATATTACATTGAAAATTTTCTCCCAACAATATGTATCTGCCGCGGATAATAATCCTACTTATTTATAATTAAATACATTAATATTATATTTCTTTCAATATTTTTACATTTAAAATTTATGCTTCAACTTTATAATTTACAGGTATATTCTATTAATCTTAAGGAATCTTCTGAATGAAAGATTTTAATCGAAGATTTTTTGCTACTTCCTCAACTATGAAATTATATTATAGTAATTATCAAAATTTTATAACGAAATTCTGTAGCATTGTATAAATTATAACTAATAAATTGACATTAACAATATTTGAAATTTACTTTTTTTATGCAGATTATTCTTATATATACATTGCATATGTAAATTGACTAATCTATTCAACAAAATGAGTATCTCCGGTTTAATTTATCGCATCGCTTACGTATGTACTGCATTGAAATAATGAATTAACAAATTGTGCATTCTTTCGCGTTGTTTGTACCTACTTGAGCATTAAATGTGTTTGTATTATAATAATTGCGTAAACACTTTAGTATTTTTCACGCGGACCCATAAAGTTCGTGAAGATTCCAATTTAATAACTCCACATGGATAAAAATATTATGATTATTTATTCAATATCGACATTTGATTGAATTTTACGAACCGATAAAGACACGAATAGGATCGATTTTTTCTTTTTATACATGATTTTTGCATATTATCGCTCAATAACTGTAATTTTATTAAAATTCAAAATCGAATTACGCATCGACGCAGTAGAAATTTAAATAAATAAAATTTGTTGCATTTAAGAATGACATAAATACTGCACTTTGAACTGTATTTATCAATAATTGGCATTGCACGAGTTTGTCATCGTAAGATGGCAGCTCGTTAAATTATTATTACTATAAGTGACTTAAGTTCTCACCGTTTTACATGAAATTAAATTATTTGATACGATCGCGATTTAAGATATTTCTACATCAAGCACACGTTACACGCACAACGTGACATACTAAGTAAAGTAGGAAATTTTGCGGTTAGATCTTTTGCCTTCTTACATAATTTGCTATAGATTCATTATAGTCGGCATTATGGTTTTAGTTTATGTTTTTAAATTTGCATAGTCCGACCTTATTTATAATAAACTTTCGATATACATTTACGTAATTCGGTATTGCACGTTAGTTTTTCCGAAGATTGTGAAAAGAATTATTGGTCCACATTGAGGTACAGATTGTCATTTCTTATTAATCGTTTAAATTTTTGTCGAAACTGCTCATTATTAAAGAATAGTTACGTAAAGTGGAAATGAATTTGAGTAAGAATTATCTGATCATTTGTTAAAATTGTAGCATTCTTTTGATTAATTAAATATAATTTGGAAGTTAAATTCTTAATTTTCAACTTACTTTGGCTTTAGCTTCATTTAATTCTCGTAGATGTTGGATTGGTTAATCTTAGATTCGTCTCGACTGATCCTGTCCAATGTATATTAAGGATACGTTTTAGCGTATATTCAATTATAGATCCATTTCAATGTTATTATTATTAAACAGGGTTCAATAGTTCTAACGTTCGAACACTCTATAATAATTTATTAATGCAATTATTATTATAGATTATCGAAATGTCAAGGCATCGGTATATTCTGTATTAGCAGTAGTAGTTTCTTTTTTTTTTGCTTTTGTTTTTTTTTTGTTTTTAAATATAAAACAAAGCGAAATAGTGAAAATTAGCTCGTCAAGTGTAAAAAAAAAAACTGTATAAAAAAGATAAAAGAAAGAGAAATGTATATATTAGAAGTAAAGTCAGGATTGACATATTATTAATTAAAAAAACACAATCGATAATTTTCAAATACAATCGACGCAATTGCAGTAATGCCGACGATGTCTAGCTAACGTGCCGTAATAAAAAAAAAAAAAAAAGAAAGAATACACGCTATAAATTCAGGTATTGCCAATGTAAGCGCGACGTGAGGGGGGACCTTGACGACCGAATAGAAGGATTATATATTCGTGCCTCGACACTCCTCTCGCCTATTCATCGCGCACGTACTTGGCGTTAAAGAGAGATAAAAGCCTTTTCTTACCCTTAACTAAGCCGTGGAAATGTTAGCCCCGTAAGCCGGGGAGGTATGGAGCGTTTGTGAGAAAGTGCGGGCAGGAAGGATCTCGACGCTGACCTTCGTTTACAAACAAATGTCTTCCCATTGTCGGGTTTTCCGCGCTCTTTTCCATCACGTGGCCGAGCGCCGCATCCGACGAGCGCCGGCCAGGCGAGGGAGACGGACGGCCGGGGAGTGCGTAAGCTTGAGAGAGATAGATAGAGATAGATAGAGATAGAGATAGATAGAGATAGAGATAGATAGAGATAGAGATAGATAGAGATAGAGATAGATAGAGATAGAGATAGATAGAGATAGAGATAGATAGAGATAGAGATAGATAGAGATAGAGATAGATAGAGATAGAGATAGATAGAGATAGAGATAGATAGAGATAGAGATAGATAGAGATAGAGATAGATAGAGATAGAGATAGATAGAGATAGAGATAGATAGAGATAGAGATAGATAGAGATAGAGATAGATAGAGATAGAGATAGATAGAGATAGAGATAGATAGAGATAGAGATAGATAGAGATAGAGATAGATAGAGATAGAGATAGATAGAGATAGAGATAGATAGAGATAGAGATAGATAGAGATAGAGATAGATAGAGATAGAGATAGATAGAGATAGAGATAGATAGAGATAGAGATAGATAGAGATAGAGATAGATAGAGATAGAGATAGATAGAGATAGAGATAGATAGAGATAGAGATAGATAGAGATAGAGATAGATAGAGATAGAGATAGATAGAGATAGAGATAGATAGAGATAGAGATAGATAGAGATAGAGATAGATAGAGATAGAGAGAGTGAGAGAGAGAGAGAGAGAGAAGGAGTGAGGGAGAGAGGGAGAGAGTGTGAGAGAGAGAGAGAGAGAGTAGTGAGTGAGTGAGTGAGTGAGTGAGTGAGTGCAGCAGAGTGGTGGTGGTGGCGGTGGTGGTGGTAGCGCGGCGATGGCATTTGGCGTTTGGAGCGGCCGCTCGCGGGCACGCGGCAGCGGCAGTCCGGCATCGGGTGCCGCACTGGTCGCACGTCGTTTGTCCGGGTTCGAGCGGAGGTGGCGAGATAAATCGACCCGCGACCCCGCTATGAGCGTTTCATCTCGTGTCGCACGCGACCGCTGAGATCTCGGGTGAATTTACGCAGGGGGTACAGCGGTCCCGGCGCGGTATGTTAGTTCGTCCGCGTGACCCCGGCCCCGTGAGGGCGGACCCAACCGACCGCGACTGAGTGCATTGACCATCAGGAGTGCCGCCAAGCAGGAGTGGCCCGTCGAGCGACGACGATTAACGAAGTCGGTTGGATGGCAGCCCGGGGGCTAATTTGAAATCCAGCCGGTTGCAGGCAAAGTTGGTTGAGCTACGAGCCCCAGAGGTATTTGACATTGACATACATGTGAACCGCGTACATCACTTGTCTCAGGACTCGACTACCGGGGCGCCTCAATCTTCGCTTCATCTAAAGAGCCGTGGATGCTTAAAAAAAAAAAAAAACAAACAAACAGACAAACAATTCAAACAATCTTGCGCGATTGCCGTTTCTATGGCAAATTCGAATAATAGCGTCGAGATGTCATTGTTCGCTCATTCAAGCTCATTTGGCATTTTATCATTGACTCGTAGCTAACTTTTCAACTTCAAAACGACGAGTATTCTTCTCCTTGTCTTCCTATTTGATACGTTAACGGGGCAGCAGGTCTCTCGTAAAGTAAGTTATCATTTTAATCGGTTCATTAAGAATATCGTTTAAGAACCGTTAAATATTCCAATAGGCGCGCTTGTGACGACATATCACGCGGGTTCTTTGCACTAAAGCAAAAGTACATTTTAACGTTCGGCATTGGAATATGGTACAATGGCCTCTTTGATAAGATGAAAATTAAATGTTTGGAGCAGGTTGGGGATGGCGGGGGGGGGGGCTGGACCGAATTAAACTCTTCAAATTTAATATCCGTTCGAAAAGTCTTTAAGACATTTTTTTTTTATTACAGGAGCTCAGAGCCGAGATAATATACCACTTTTAGTCGAATAAACTTTGATAATGCCATAGAAGTCAAATAATAGGCTGTTTAATGGTAATCTAATGACATATTAAGGCGTGTATGCCTAGTTACCTGTACCAAATTGACGATGTAATAATGTTGGAGTATAACAAATGAGAAACGGATGAGGTGTTGATAACGATGGTTAAAAATTTATCATCGAGCCGAAACAAGCGATTATAAAGAGCGAGAGAATGAGAGATAATAAAGGAGAAAAGAATGTGCTTAAACGTTAAAATCGTTTAAATGTACTTTAGAAATGTTTATCTTGCAGTCGTATGATTTTAGTTTAAACGAGGGCTAAATAGATAAACTAACGGGCCCTAGTCGATGCTCTGGGTTAGACGAATAAAAATACCCCATTGCGGTGAGGTATGTTGGGTAGGGAGGGCGGGAGGGAGGTGGGGATAAAGTATCGAAGCACGGGCACAAGTGAGTTACAGCGGCTAAAGAAAATCAAAGCTCGTGACCGGCGCATTGACGTGAAAAGAGAGAGGCGGAGATACTTGATATGCATGCACACGGAGGCGCATTGTCGTATACATACACACGGAGTCCCGCGATTGTTACGGGGCCCTTGGAATGTGCACGGCGGCGCTTGATCGAAGGGACTTGGACCGCCAAAGCTTCGCGAAATTCTTCCCTTGTTCGCGATGGAAACAATCGAGAGAAGCCATTATTCTTCACCCACCCATCCACCCACCCACCCACCCACCTCTCTCTCTCTCTCTCTCTCTTTGTCTCTGTCGACATCAGCCTCCTCGCTCCCTCGTTCTTCCGTCTTTCTTTCAGGTGCGTGATTGCGCAGCAATGACGACGGAAAAACGAAAATATGTCGAGACCTTCTGTCTCTGTCGTTCGTTGTCTCTGTATAAGTGCATTCACGCACAACTTGATACCCTTACCAAGCACTTTTTCTGTATCGCCGAGCAGAATCAGATCCAACACTTACCCACACACTCGAGTGGACGCTATTCATCTCGGCGCTACACTCTCCGTTCTTTATTAAACGAGGACCGAGGACTTGCTGAGAAAATTGTAAGGGAACAAATATCATTTGAGCGTTGCCTTGGAAAATGCGCTGGACAGGTGCTTGCGTTTGATACCTGAAAGGCTGAAAATTCTACTTCTACTATAAACTATTAACAGCTATTGAAGCCAAATCTTACCATATGCCTCAATGATTAAGGAATAATCATTTCATTAGGCAAAACATTGGTTGCATCGTTTAAACGATAATTCTATGAATATTACACTACATAGCCACTGCTTTCAATAATTTGTTTATTAACAAAAAGACATTATTAGCATATTATAATCTTCGGTAATTTTCAAATCAACTCCTTTAAATAGCTTTTTTAAGCACTGTGTCTCACTCGACATGTGAAACACTTGAAATTTCTTGGTAAAGAGTCGTGATCGTTTTTCCGTGGGAGAATAAAATTTTTATTAGTTTGCAAATATAAGGCACTACGTAGAAAGATACCAACTTCAACAACGATGAAGCTACAATTATTATATTTTATTTCATTTTATTTCATTTTATTTTATTTTATTTATTATTCTTTTCTTTTTGTTTTTCAATTTTTGTTTTTTTTTTTGTTTGTTCTTATTATTAAGGATGTTTCAATGCGCTTAAATGTTTTTGAAAAAGATTAAATAATTACAAGACTTAATAAAGGTTACGATAAAGCGATTTTTCATAAACTTGATCCTTTAAGCATCTCTCTCTCTCTCTCTCTCTCTCTCTCTGCTATTCTATTACCATTATTACTTTATAATAACAATTACGTTCCTACGTGACTTTTAATCATTATGAGCTGCTATTTTTCTACTTTTACTTATACTTTACTTTCATTTGCCTCGCTTCACGATGAATTTCAAAACGAATTCCTTCATCCCAAATTGTTTTCGAATGTAATTATTAATTATAGTTATATTTACTAAATTGATAATGCACGTGCGAAACACGCTATTAATTTCATTTATTACCGATCACTCGATAATAACAATATAAGATGGGTCTAATATAATACGTTAATAGCATTCTTAGCGACACGCGTCGAAGTTTGGTAATAAAGAAAATATTACTAGAAAATGAAATATAAAATTCACTTCGTCTTATAGAGAATATTGAATTTGATTATTTGATTAAGAACATTACGATTGCCTTTATTCAGGCCGTCCAACTAAAAGTTATTGAAACCTCGAGCAATGCAATCGTTTCATTATCAATCAATTAGTCCTAAAACCTTAATTAAATATTTCTTATTATTCATTATGTTAACATTTTCGTTAAACATAATTTATATTAATAAATGTATCGAAAGAATATAAAGCAGTAAGATGTTAATATCATACAAAATACTATCACATATTATCATAATAAATGAGTACGTAATTATAAATCCAATTTTGAGTAACAGTTTAATCGTTTTTTTTCTTCGTTCTTTTTCTTCGTTTTATAACGTCAGTTATTTTTTTTGTTTTTGTTTTTGTTTTTGTTTTCGTTTTTGTTTTTGTTTTTGTTTCTGTTTTTGTTTTTTGTTTTTTGTTTTTGTATTTTTTATACACAAGTGGACCGAATAAATTAAAGGATTATAATGTATATTTTAACACTTGTATATAAACATTGAAAATACATACTTACATTCTACCAAATTCTCTCACCAAGTTATAAGCTCTAATTAATTTTATATTACAAGATTTCATTGGTTTCTTCTTTAAACTTGATTTAAATATATTTTAAGCATTCGTTATTGTTAAGAGTTACAATATTATATGAATAAAATCTTTAAAAAACTGAATATATATTTTGCAAATTTAGTCATTTAAATAATCGTTTTATAGTTATAATTAATCTATGTTTATACGCGAATAAAATGTCATTTAATATTAAAAACAAAATTTTCATTGACTTTCTGATATTGACACATACGACACATTACTCTCCTTAAATCCTTGAAAATTTTTATGTAATGATACTAAAGGTATTATTCATATAGTTTGCCATGGATAATGTTGAAATAGTTGAATGATATATATATATATATATACAGTTTTAAGTAAAAATACTTTGCCAATACATAATCGAGTGAAAATTTTGAATTAAACCGTTGCAAGCTGAAAATTGCATTTATTATAAAATTAACGAGGATCGTTAATTAAAAATGGACATATTATGAATTAGTTTAAAAGACCGTTTAATATTTAACCGATATATTAATATATTTAACCGTTTAATATAGAGATATTTAATTATTCGTTATCTAAGGAATGTCGGAAGTATTTAAAATCAGTATTTTTATATAAGTTTTCGCAAAATTAGGACACCATCTGTTTCTCCCATAATTATCCTTGAATAATTCTTTTGCCCTCGCGTCAAAATTCAGAGCGAAATTGTATTGTCATCCGGTTTCCAAATTTATTCACATTTGGTAAATATTTATCGAATCCTTAACACTATAATACAATGCAATAACAACAAACTTCACCTAAATACGTCAGAAGAGTTCATATATCAGGCGTCATATACCTTAGCCATTGAACATTTTTTTCACTCTACCTCAGGTGCGATACACAAATTAATAAAATCCCTGTACGTATCCGTGTGCGCGCGTATGAGGGACGGAAAAAGAAAGAGCATACGCTGTTGCGGGATTGTAGGTCATACGAAACAAGCATTCTGTCTCTCAATGTATTTGCTCATCCGAGCCTCACTGAATTATGTCACTACTTGAATCGTCACGGGCAGGTTGTAACGAAATGTCTGATCCTGTTAATTAATACGTAGAAGCTGCCGCTGAGGAACTCGTTTTCTGTATCTTTGTAGTTTTTTTTAAAAAAAAAAAAAAAAAAAAAAAAAAAAATGAAATGAAATGAAATGACCTACTTTGCGGTATTATTATTTGACATTTATTTTATTCGTTAAACATGGAATATCAATTTTACAGCTGTGAAATATTCATTTGCCATCTTATGTGACTCTTACGAATATCAATAAGTACGTTTTACTGAATAAGAGGTCAATAATTCGTATTTACAAAGCATTTTACCGCAAATATTACTTTATATAATATGCATTACAATATAACTTATAATGTAATTTACAATGTCAATATGCCAGAGTACACAAAGTATACGACAAAGTGTTCATAATGATATGTTCAAATTTTTCGTTCGATTTACTTCATGTGATTTGTGGTATATATATATATATATATATACACACATACATACGTTGTTTTTTTATATAAATAATTACAATATTTATAGGCTCTAGGTATTCTAAAACTAATTATGGATTTAAAATCAAGTTTGTTTATTATCGAATAATTGAAGTAAATGAATACATTTACTAAAAGAATTTAAACTGTATTAGTCAATAATTTAAAATTTTTCATATATTACAAGTTGGTAAAAATTTTATATATTGTAAAAGTATTTCTTGACAAACTTATCATGAGAGTGAGAGAGAAAGAATGAGCAAAGACAATAATCTTATGTTTGTCTTCACTAAGCAAATATTGGTTTTAAATAAAATATTATGTAGTTTTACCATACTCTTTATCGCCTATTTATTCATTAAAGAAAATTTATGAAAAATTGTTCAATTAATAGCCAATAAAAAGTAATATTACATTTACAATTCAATATTCGTATGAATGATATAAGTGAATTATGCTAAGTGGATCAAAGAACTTGAATAATTTTCCTTTACATATTTATATTTATAGCATCGTTGTTTAAAAAAAACTTCATATCTATTAATATGTATAAAATAATTAAAAATTAATTTTTAGCAATATATTTTGCGGATTAGCTATTGTGATTACTGTATGCACTTTAATTGCTTAACATTGCTGTATAAATATAAATATTTTTTTATTATTATTATTATTCTTTCTTTTCTTTTTTTTTAATAAAAATTGAAGAAGTTTGTAAAGTTCTCTAATAAAATTATTAATCAACAATAGCGGCTAATAGATGATATTTTAAATAGTAATAATAATGGACTTGTTTCGGCCAGAAATTGCTATGGGGAAATTAAAATTAAATCATATTTTAACTGTAAATCATTTTCGATACGATTATGTACAAAGAATTCAATAGTAATTATCAATGATTTATGCTTTTTATATATTTTATGAAATTTATACATTACATGGTTAACTGGATATGCTCGTGAATTATCATTCGTTAAATTATTTTTTATTCAAGTGTTAATTCAAGTTACATAATATTTGTACTCTATACATAAAATATTTGTAAATAGTTTAATATTTTCTTTTATTATGATATTTTCTATGGAATTTGCCAAAAATGTGTGCATATTATGATATGCAGAATCTTAAATTAGCCATAGTTAAATCATCATTAAAATTGTATCTCGTTTAAATTGAAAATTTTAATATCATTTAATAATAACAAATAGAAAACGAAGTTGGAACGATTTAAAATTTTGCAGATATGAAATAAAGATTGCGGAGACCATCGTATAATATAAGAGTCGCGAGTAACGTTGTTTCTCTAAATTATATCCTTTTGATGTAAATTAGATGCGAAGTAGGAAATTCACATGATTATCGCAAATCAGGCATTTAATTATATTTAATTATTAAACTGTATTAACTGTAAATTATCTGTTCGTCGAATGCATTTTAAATAAATATTTAAATAAACCTAACTATACGTATAGTCCAGTTCCTCCTGGCAGTATATAATATTTTTTAACTGCATACAGAAAACAGTAGTGCTTTAATTTACGTTTTTTTGTTTGTTTGTTTGTTTGTTTTTTTTATCGTTTTAAGAGCGTTGATAAAAGTTTATGGTAGCGGTGCTTCAAGATATAAGTATTGACGATATAGAAATAGTAGCGTTAGCATTCGGGGTTGCGGTAGTGGTTTTTTCTCGTTTAGTTTCATTTCCATAAGATATCCTATGCCGCACGCGTGAATTCCATGTCAAACTACACGAATACACACAACGTTGCGGTATATCGTCAAAATATTATAAAATGATAAACGAAAATTTGCCTTTAGGCTCGAACAAAAATAATATACAAACGCCAGCGCAGGCTTTAGCAGGTATTAATTTTTTGAAAGCTTCAAGCAATTGTAACAAATAGGCTCGGTGCTGCGGAACAAAAGGTGCGCTTGAAAATTCGACATCCAGTTTATAAGTGGATCATGAAATTTTCTAATAATCCTACTTGGCAATAGCGTCTTACCGAACAAATGTCAGCTTGGGCCAGCCAAAGTCTCAGCGATTCTCGTTATCCTCTTCACCATCCCCTTACCCCCCCCCCCCCCCCCCCCCCCGCACACACACATACAATCAACATAATAACGGAATACGTACCTGCCCAGCACTCGCACCCAACACAAACAAACGAATAAACAAACGCGCGCACGAGGCGTAAAAATTGACTCTCGAGGCGCACACCGACGGCGCTTCCCAGGCCTCTCCCTCGACTTCCAGCTCTCACCGGTTATCGAATTTCGACGTTCCCTCCTCCCTTTGCGATCTTCTCGTTCTTCGCTCTCGGCGACGAGTCTTTTTACTCTTGTTCCTTGCGTCGTTTCTTACGCCGCTGCTACTTAAAATGAGACACTGCACTCGGACATCGGGGACAGGTACGGATAAACTCAGCCTTTGTTAAAAGCTGGCTTATTAAATTTTAGAATTTCCCCGGGATCTTTGTTAGTCATATTTTTTCCCCTCTCTTTGTACTTTTATTTTTTTCAGAATTGCCTCCGATGCTTACACGGCTTGCAAGACTAAGCGAAACAATAGCACTTACAAATACATTTTCCAATACATTTTCAAATTCATTACACGCAACTTTAATAAGGCTAAGATTTATTCTTATTACCCTATTACACAGCCTACCCTGGACTAGAGTGGCTTTAAGTTAAGAAAAAACAAAAAACAAAAAAAAAACAACAAATAATAATTAAATAAATAAAGGAAAACTATCTATATAAAGTAAAATTATAGTTGTACATATTGACAATATTGTAATAAATTGTTTGAGTATTGTTAAACAATTAGGCTCGAGCTTTCGATCCACAACCAAATACAAATAATATTCTTTATATTATATTATTCCAAACAAATTAAGAAAGTTTTGTCTATTGAATTCGGGTTCATCGTTTCGGCTCCTTTTGCATGACATTTCAACGAAACAAGTATTGGCAATTATTTACAGTGATAAATAATAGCGCTCGAGCGTAGTAGAAAAATTCTTTTAATAAAACCTGTCTCGACCTACGCTTTTGTGCTTTGCCTCGACTCCAGAGTATCTTTATTCGCGTTACTCGCGCGTAATAATCTTTTTATTTAATAAAAGCTTTAGCATTACGTAAAAATTATAAACAGCCTTTTGCGACAGGTGCATCAAAATTGCCTCGAACAAATCAAAATTTATCATCTTATTAAAAGCGCTTGATAAACTCCGTAACATTCTGCAGAACTAGAAATATCATAACGCGCAATTAAAAAATGTTTATTCACTCTCGTAAATACGCAGGTGACATTCGTTGCGGCTATATGTCTTTTATTTTATTTCACTCGGCGCTGATTTTATTGCCATGGATTATTGATTGAAAGCGTTCACTCCTTACGACGGGCATTCCCACGTTTCTCCAAATAAAACTCACCAAAGCTACCTTAATAATACATCGATCCTCCCACTCGTTCAATTTATTGTCTGACCCCTCGCCGCCGGATCCTAATCATTCGCTCATTACAGTTGCCAAACGCCGTGCCAAATAACAATTGCTTTCTGAAAACACGCTCGTGCTCACTCTCACTCATTACCCGCCAACTACTCCTTATCGGCCAAACGATGCTTCGCCCATTACTTATTTAGAAGGACGGAGTGCTTCCTTCCCGCCTCCCCCTCCAAATCCCACCCGCCCATCGTAATACCATGGTTTAATAAAGCGAGCGAGGCTCCCGTTAAACGTAAGTTTGGGCCAGTGTGGGCGCGCGTGGGTGTGCCATTGCGATGGCTGTAAGCCTAAGGAAGGAAGGAAAGAGAGGATGAAGTAGCGGTAGGCTGTTGTTTATCCCCCCGTGCGCGACTTCTCTCACACACCCGTAAATCCAGTCGGCGAGTTGGCCGAAAAAGTTGAAAATCTCGAGTAACGAGCTTCGTGAGACACAGAGATAGAGAGAGAGAGAGAGAGAGAGAGAGATGCCATAGTGATGACGGAGGGGAGGTGGAGCGGTGAGTCGCAGCCTCGGTCGGCTTTTTCGGCGATACGTGGTGGCGGGAGGGAAAAAAGCTGAAGTGATGCTCGACGGGGTGAGGTGGGCGGTGAAGGGGGATGACGACGCCGGGCTCGTTTTCGCTCTTGCCTTTCACGAGCCCGGCTGCGAGACGCTTACGACGAGGTCGGGGATATCGGGATCATTCACCGGGAATCTGCGAGACGCGCACACGTGCGCCTTGGACGCGTAAACAGATTTGAATGGAATTTTGAAATGGTCGCTCCGGGCACACGAGGAGCTACGAAAACGCGGTCCTACGTGCTTTGCCGGCCTCCTCTTATCCTTATGGGCCGCCTCTCTAAGTCAGTGCTGCTTTGGAGCGGCAATTGTTGTAAATTCGTCCGCGGGCCATTTCCCACAACGGCCAGCTGCACGGTAGGGAGTCGGTGGCGGTGGCGGTGGCGGTGGCGGTGGTGGTGGCGGTGGCGGTGGCAGTGGCGGCGGCTGCGGCTGCGGCTGCGGCTACGGCTGCGGCTGTGGCTGCGACTGCGACTGTGACTGCGGTGGCTGTTGGCGATGGGACCGTGGACCGAGGGAGGGTCGCGGGGAGGATGATGATGGTGAGGAGGAGGAGGAGGAGGAGCAGGACGCGTTCGGCCGACTATTCGGAGCTGCCGAGTAAAGGTATTCTTGTGGAGGAAAAGGATTCTTTCGGTAGCTTTGCTTATCCCGTGATTCGAGTGTACGGGAGGAGGCCTCGTTGCAGTGGTATTCGAGCGGCAATTGGAAGATTGGATTTGGTAGTTTTGAATGGCCAAGTCGTTATTACGATCCCAACGTATTATCGTGATAGGCATGCGAGAGGGTTTATTTTAAATGGCCCCATTAAAATTTAGATCCTTGTTAAATTTTATGGGATTATACGGTGGTTGGCATTCGATTATGTTTTCCAGTGCATCGATCGCGATTGAATGGTAAAACGAGATGTTCGAGATAGATCATAATCATAAGAATATAATAATTGTTTATAATCGTAATATGCTCGGTGCTCTAATATAAACGTGAATGCTGCTTTAATTTTGTGGAAATCGAATGTTGTTTGGTTTTTTTTTCTTTTTGTTGATAAGTAAGTGACGAGATGTGATTTTAAGTGGCAAATTAGCAAAGCTTTCTTCAATGCAAAGCGTATTAATATTATTCTTATATTAATCGAAGTGAAAAGTTGAATTCAATTGCTTTACAAATATATATTCTTTTCGAAATGTTTCGATGGTTCTGTCTACCCTTGCCCTCCATATCTGCCATCCCTCTGCCTCACTCTCAATGAAAAAAACGAATTAATTTTTTAATTGGAGTTAAATGTAAATACAAAAGTGTAGGTAGGTAGGTAGGTAGTAGGTACAAGAAATTTAATGGTTGGACAATTTGAATATCTACATCATTTGAATTCGCCAATTTTCCTTTGCATCTATCTTCACATCTTTTGCATCTATTGCAATTAATATTATACAACTGTATATTTTAAAAAAAAAAAAAAAAAAAAAAAAAAAAAAAAAGCAATGATTTTGTATGATACGTACGTATAAGCGACTTGCGTCCATAATCGTGTTATTTAAGATTTGTCGCGTAACGTTTTTATTATCGTAGGATTGGAATATTTTACAACAGTTAGATAGGATTTAGATAATAGAATTAAATGAATTTAAATCGATAGAGCTCGCGTAATTAATACAAAAGATATAACGTATCCTCGAATGATTTTGTCGTTAAATTGCCTCCTCCCGTCCTACGTACGCGTGCAATCAGTTATCTTGAAAACTACAAATTTTATAACGATCTCCTCCCAATTACCTCCAAATATACTCGAGATAAAATAAAACTCTGCTCAACCATTTTCCATCCGCCATATGGGCCAATTGCATTATTACATCAAAAACGTTCATGGAGTTAAAACAGTTGCGAATATCCTTCGATATTCCTTCGAAGCCGTTAAACCAAATAAGAAGTGAATTATATGTAAGTAAGGCAAAATTTTTGAACTCGCAGAGTCCATCGTGAGCCGAGTCGTAGAAGAAAAATGATGGAGCGATCGAAGCAGCGGACGAGCAATTCTCATAATTAAATAAGTCCTGAAGTCCTTTGCTCGTTGGTCTTGAATCTCCCATAACCCGTCGGCGATTCCCTATCGCCAGTTGTCTTTTTTTTTTGTTTTTTTTTTGTTGTTTTTTTTGTTGTTTTGTTTATTGTTTTATTTTTGCCAGCATCTCGTCCTCTGGCCGCGGGCTTCCATTTCGTTAACCTATAAATCAGCGGTGGCGACGGGTGCGCTGCTCGTTTCGCGGAGGCGCTACATCACGACGGCCTCGTGCGAAATCGATTTCTAATCAAGCGAATCCGTAATCGGAGAGGTCTCCAATTCAATAAAGCTGGACTTTATTGATATTGATTGGGAATGAGGCGAAGCATATTATTTTAGAAAGCCGTGGCGCTATTCGACTCCGAGTCCTTTGCGAGTCTCTCGAGCCCTCGGCCCATGCTTCCCTTTTTTTTTATCTCCTTATCTCCCAGTACTTTATGATGATTGCACGCAACGGATAATTATGGCCCGACGATCTCGCTCGCACGTTCGTCGAAAAATTCAGTTACTTCAGGGTTATTGAATGAAAATTTGAATGAATCGAGTCCCCTGTATGAGTAATAATGTGAAATCTCGGTGAAAGGCGCGAAGAGCATCTTAAACCTTTCCCGTTAGTTGTGCGCCATTTATACAAAAACAAAAACGAAAACAAAAATAAAAATAAAAATAAAAATAAAAATAAAAACGAAAGGACAAGAAAGAAAAAAGTCAGGCTTATGAGGAATGCGTGAAATTGTTTTGATTTAATTCGGCTCATTGTGAGTGCCGATAAAAATGAAAAATCTGGAAATAAATCGCCAAAATCGACCAAATTCCCACCTGTTTCATTTTATTAGCCAATTACGTTAACTTGAATTAAACTGCACCTACGTAGCTTACATACACTTTGCTAAACTATCGTTAGTCAAGTGAAGTCCAATTTCAAGATAAATAAGCATTTCAATATGATTGGTATCATCGACATTTTTAAATTCCAAAAACTTATTAATTATATCAATGCATCATGTGCGCGGCATTTTATTGCCTTGTAATAAAGTGTAATCTTTCGACATCATAATTTGTAATTATAAATTTTTATACATATTTTAATGTATTATTTTGTATAAACGGATGATTATAAATGTCACATGATTTGGTTAAAATATATGGTAGCTTTGAAATATTTTTACAATTCGCGTAATGATTCTTTTTCTCAATAATGAATCAGCATTTTCGTTAAATTGCCCCATATCATTGCAAGGATCTTATTAATCAAAAGATTGCTTTATAAGGATGTATTGGACTCGTTTTTTTTATTTATTATTATTATTATTTTTGTTTTAAAAAAAATTCAACCCATTATCTTTTCTTAAGAAAGTATTATTATAGTTTTGTAATTACTAGAATGATGATAAGCGTGATGAATAGTCACTGAGATGTCGAACTCGTAACCATTAAAATACTTCTAAGTACATGACGCAACGATAATTTAAAATTAAATGTATTACAATATATGAGAATTTTAAAGATAATAGTAAATAATTTAATATTTATTAAATTATATGCTGTCTATCTTAGATTTCATTACGGAAGGAGTAATTTGTTATAAATTTGCATTTTGAAACGTCCATTAAACATTTTAATCGAAAAGTATGTGATAGCTTTTTGTCGTTCTTTGTTTATATAGTTATTTGTTTTATTTATTTTACGTGCAAAAACTCTTAACTTGAGATGCTATTTAAATGCAGCCGTCATGTAATAAAATGCAAGAGATTATTCGAAAAAATTAGTTGTCAATCATGCTACGGATGAGCATATCATTGTTATAAATATCAATGAAAAAACTAAAATTAAAAACAAAAGGGGAGAAAAAATTAGTTATAGACAGCGCGTTATTTTACTCATTCACCTATTCATCTCGAATAATGTTATATTGCAACGGATTATTGACAAATAGCCGTTAAGCGCTAGATGCTCGGTCGTTTCATTATAGCCTCGCCCCGAACATAAACTGAAATGACTTTACCTTTTGAATTCAGAGAATACATTTCAAATTAAATAGGTACGTCTCGACTTTGCTTAAATAATACACAAGATAAAAAGTAACAGTATCGATGGCTTGGACGAGCCGGCCACATAAATTATATTTGGTGTATCGACACACAGAGAGTGAGCGAGTGAGAGAGAGAGGGAGAGAGAGAGAGAGAGTGAGA
>NW_011948416.1:8186923-8211140 GCF_000503995.2 Ceratosolen solmsi marchali | reverse complement strand
GAGTGAGAGAGAGAGGGAGAGAGAGAGAGAGAGAGAGAGTGAGAACGAGGGAGGGGGGTGAAGGGAGGAGGGAGGAATAACCTTCGGTATGTACAAGTTTTTTAAGAGCCCAAATGAGCTTGAAATAAAAGACAAAAACTTCTGGTTCGGAATTCCAATGATACAATGTAACTGATCACAGGTAATTACGTGGATGTATACACGTAGCCGCGCGTTGACTTGCGCCATCCGATCGAACAAGATAGCATTTTCATTTATTGATTATGCAGACGCGCCTCCTCTTTATCGCTCGCATGTTGGACGAACGTGTTTTGTTTGAGGAATAGCGGGAGTAGACTTTCCGAAATGCCTCCACCAACCGCGCAATCCCGAATAATCCATCAACAATTAGAGAAGTCCAAGATTAATGCCAACGTCAAACTTCCCTATTCCTCTCGATCTCGCGTCTATTCAAGTCAATCGGACGCGTAGCAATTTATCGTCCCGCGGGCGCAAAAAATCTGCTCGGGAATCCAATTTCGGGGAGATAAGCGGCGGCGAATACCCACGGGAGCCTTAGGTGACGCGGGTCACTCGCCTATTTATCTTATAATCCGGGACGCGAGGAAGACGCGTTGATTTATTTATGGTTTAACGGGAGAAGCCGTTGCGGCTCGCTTAGACGACTCCCCTCCTCCACCTCACTCTTCCACCTTTTTCCTCATACGTATCGGCCTTGCTCGCGCCCACTTACCTTCTTATCGATCATCCATTATTGCCTATCCTTCTCTTCAGCCCGCGTTCCACCTTTTATAAATTAGCGCGCGCGCCCGAGCGGAGATTAGTTAATAACTTGCGCTTCCCTTACGCTCCGCCACGATCCTCTTTTTCTTTTTGTTTTTTTTTTTTATTATACCCTCCCGGTGCTTTTCGTGGCGTAACGTTTAAAGGCATCGTTCTCGAGCAAGAGCCAGCGATGGCCGGTTATAAGCTAGACTTTCGTCTCCGTGAGGGCGGAGAGGAAATGTCGAGTATGTCGCGAGATTAAGCGGTGCCCTCTGCTTCGGGACGACTCACTGGGTGCCAAAGAGTCGCTCTCGAAAGCCAGTTCTTCTCCTCTCGACGCTCGACCCACGGATTGGCGACCACTACTCGAGACCCAAACCAAAGTCCAGCTAAGGCCCAGTCGGGAGATGGACGGTTTCGCGATATCCCGCGTCGATATAATCTCTGGTCGCACGTGCGCGCACCAATTAATTGGCTGCGTAAGTTTAAGTAAAGTGGCGCTTAATAATGAGTCGCCAGTGTCGATATATGCTTGTTTTCACTCTCTCTCTCTCTCTCTCTCTCTCTCTCTCTCTCTCTCTCTCTGTATGTGTGTGTGTGTGTGTGTGTGTGTGTGTGTGTGTTTTTCTCTCAGGGGCGAATAATAAGGAGTAGGAGGAGGAGGAGGAGGAGGAGAGAAATCGAAAAATCGACAAATCGTTGGCCTATTGGTATTTTATTTTCGAGGAAGTAAAAATCTATGGTACTCTTCTTTATTTCACTTATTTATTTAATAATAAAACCCGTGAAATATTATTTAGAACAGCAGAAGTGGCTTAGACAAGGGATCGGTTCCTTCTAGCCTTCTTCCGAGTCAACGCAAACATAGGTGAGTGGTTTTTGTTCGACGGTACTTTTACCAATCCAAGTTTGACAAAGAGAAGGATAAATTTCTTATGGCATATTTTGTCATTTTGCCTTTTGACATACTTCTCTTAGACTACTTCATTTCTCCTATCAAGAGGCACATCCGTAGTTGCCAATCAACGATGCAATTAGAGACAGATGCATTTTCTAATTGACAGTAATAGGGGAAGATTTTAACGTATGGATCATCGTTATTATTGCCGTTAATGTATGCGTTAGGCTGGGCTGCTAAAATGAATATTTATTTTATGGTGTAATTCAATGCAAAGGTTCGTGAGTGAATAATAATTTGAGATGTAGCGTGGTCTCGATGGAACGTTTATTGATGGCAATAAACTCAATTTTTATGCATTTTTCCCCATTTCTTCGATGCGAAATGCGACGATCAGATGGTTTTAACCGACAATTAAAACGATACAAGACGTCTGACGAACCCTATCGACCTTTTTCATTTGTTGCTCTAAATCACTCGAACGTAATAATTATTAACGATCGTGTTTAGTTTTAAGTATCGTCAAAAAAAAACATAGCTTTTCGTCACTCTTGACTGTCTTCTAAAACAAAAAACAAAACAAAATAAAAAAAAAACAAAAAAAAACAAAAAAAAAATGGTAATTTTTACCAATTGATAAAAATTCAAACTCATTCGATATTTATGATAGGCGTAAATTTATTGAGCCCCGGGAATTACCGAACGTAATAAATATTTCATTTAAAGCAGTCAGACAAAAATATATAGAGCAAATGATTTATAAATCGCAAATTTTCAAAAACCTACCGATGCACATTTTACAATAATCTTTGATCGCTCGCTAAATTTATACCGGATTTACAATTTAAGACACGTGATATACTTGGGCTTCGTAATCTCGTAATTGGCCAGAATATAAATGCACACAGCGACATTAGTGCAACAAGCAAACAAACACATCTCCTCGAAAGTACAATATTTATATTTAACGTGCCGAGATAATTGTCAGGCTAATAAAATAAAGCCAAAAAGCAAATGGAGAGTTCTCACCCCATTAATTCGCCCCTAAACCAACGATCCCTCAACTCAAGCTCGCCCTGCGAGTGCTAGCTAATTAAACTAATTAAGCCTCCTGACGTTTAAAGAGCAGAGCCCCCTATCGGTCCAAAATGTTTAAGCGAATCAAGGAGAGGAAGCAATTTCTCAGAAATACCCGCTACTCCACGAAAAGCAAGCTGCGACTTATTCGCGACGTCGTAAAGTCAGCCCTTCCCTACAAAGCGACTAAAGAATGGCAATAGAAGCTGGTGGGAGGAGGAGGGTGGGAGGGAGGGGGGAAGAATGGTACGAGGAGGAGAGGGATGTAAGTAAGCACAGCGGCGACCGAGGAGGGCCGATCTTTGTTTTATTTTTTGCTTTCGGCGTCGAAGGTATACATCGGAGCGGATAAAGGCTGCTCCTCCACTCGTTAATCATGCGGCCCTTCATTCAACTCTATCCCTACGAACAAACGAAACCGACGATATAAAGTCCATGGACGGAAAAGTCGGCGGACCCTACCTGTGTCCTCCTCCGCGGCTAAGCATCGCGCACTCGACCTCCTTAATTGTACGGAAACTTCACTTTTATATCCGCGTTAGTGGCTAGTGGCGACTGCGAGATACGGGCGCCGGGAGGGCGAAGAAGGATTGTTGGGGTTGGAGAAGGATTTGGCGAGGAAGAGGAAGAGGAAAGGAGCAGGAGGATATTAAAACCAGTTTCTCCTCGGTTCGTCTCCTCTACCGCCATTAGGGTTTTGGTGGCGCAGCGGGAGATGGGCGAGAGGACCCATACGGATTGCTCCTGCATTTTTGCCTCCATCGGGCCGCGTTGGTGTGTGTTGCACTCGTGTGGGCGCACGTACATTATGTTAATGAGTGCACTTGTATAAGCACCGTGTGGAGCGGGTGGTGTGTTTTCAGGAGACTTTATTTCCTCGAGGGCAAAACTTTTTCGATATGCGGAAAAAGATTGGCAATGCGTGGACGGAAACCGAGACATTCGTTACCTTACGGGTCTGAGGAGCGTTGTACATTGTGTAAGAGTTCGGGGGATAATAATAATTTATACGAGCGGTAAGATTAGCTTTGGTATTTAATGTTAAATTGCTTTCGTATGTTTTCATACATGATACACAAATTTATACTTTACGCTTAAATATATTATGAACACAGTTTCAGAATACCCTCTGCATTTATTTTGCGAATTATCCAATACACAGGCGTTTGAATATTGAGCTTTTAGAATTGCACGTAATAAATTATGTCTGATTTCTTTAAATTGTACGCGCTTGGTTACCCGTAGCTTCTTTAACTATAAATTTTCACAAAACAAATAGTTATAAGACACAGTTATTGTCTCTATATATGTCTATGCTTACTATTGCGTGTAACGATCCTTATAGAAAATAATTAGACGTAGGATAAGATGTCTTTGTTGATAAAATACTAACTAGACTGCTATATATATGTATATATATATATATATATATATATATATATATATATATTATATGGTAATGTAACTATTATTTTTATACGGAGTTGCAGTTTGTAAAGAGTGTTATTATTTTTCAAAATTAATCATATTGTAAAATTATACTAAACGTGCCGGCATCATTTTTATATATAAATTTTTACTTATACAAATTTGAAAGTTTTAGAATTTGTAGAAAAAAAAATTTTTTTTTTTTATAGAACCTTATATAATAACATTGTAGAATCGAACGAATGAACAATCAGAAAAATATTGAAAGCATCCTAGCTTTGCTTCTCTTCTATTATTAATTCTTTAAAGATACCATCTTATTTTGTGTATACGTTATTATTTAAAAAATGAATGACCATGTTACGGAAAGTAAAGGAATTAATAATTTATTAGGCAAATGGGAAATATTTGTTGCTCTTGCCAATCGATAATATTTTTAAGCCGAATAGCTAACCTTTATTATTTATTTTATAATAAAGGATGTAAATATTCAGTTTCAGTATTGAGTTTTCAAAATTTTCGTTAAACAAATAAAAAAATATTGTCTTAAATATTGTTGTAAAATCTGGGGGAAAAACTATCCTAATGTAATACTGATTATATTTGATCTATTGACATTGCACCCGACTATCTCCCGGAAAACTGACAAATTCAAAAAACTATTATTATGGAGATTCTATTTTTATTTCAATTAGTAGTAAATTTCAATAAATGAGAAACTCGTGTAATAATTGTAAGCTTAAGCTTAATGAAGTAAATAATATAAATCAAATCTTAAGCTATTGAGTATAAAATACCTACTGGATTAATTTGTAATTATATCGTTGTTAGATTGCGTAATTATGTATTACAATAAAGCATCCATAATTACTTTGTACAATAAAAAATAATTTATTTTACTAAGCAGATATTTTGCTTAGATGCGTGCGCGCGTGTAAATCAATTGATATCATGCGCGGCTACAAGGAGTCATAAGACTGATGCGATCAAACAAAATTCTATATCGTACGTTGGTCGATTTATTAACGAGTCACATATACGAATCGATCATCGTTAAAAATCATTATTATTATATTCATAGTATTGTCTTTTTATGGTCTTAGTAATTAAAAAGCTTATCAACTAACCGATATTAGAATGACATTTAATCTTAAATAATTGAGGCAAAACATATTGTAAACATTTAATTGTGTTCTATTTCTCTTGAGTTTAATTTGATTTAAACTTCGTTTTCACCATTCTGTGTCTCTCATTCTTCATCTACGTATTTTACTTATCTGACTGATGTTTATACTCAAACTCACTATACTAATTTTCCCATTCAAGTGTGCACGATTAACCTAATTTAGCCTATATCGTATAATTACAATCTCTGTATCAGATCAAGTACAGGGCGAATAATTACTTTTTTTTTTATCCTTCTTTTATCATCCCTTAATGAGATGCTGCACCTTTGATTGTGGGCTCTCTTCAATTTATCACTATTATATCATTTAAGGCTGCCCATTACTGTACTTTATTCCTTTTGTAACGTCGCCCAAATACTAGAAAGAGCGAGAAAAAAAGCGGCAGAAGAGGAAAAACTTTCATCGAAGTAGGAAGATGAAAAAAGGCTAGATGTAGGGCGTTGGGTTGGGGAAAAAGTGATATTATCTTTTATCAAGTTTAAATTGCAAGGCTCCGCGAGTTCAAATAACAGGCTCGTTCCTTAAAATAAGGAGCGTTGAATGTCTGCTGTATTACTTCAATTACTCTCACGTCATAGAATATTCGTCAAAGCTGTGCAATACGCGTCCCCGAGGTAACACATCCTACCCTCCCTCTATTAATCGGATCGGCCGTAATAAGCGAGCACTAACCTCGGCACATTGCAGAATAAGCGCAAAAATTTTTTTTTTTAATCGTATTCTTGAGGTTAAGGATTGGCAGGTTGTTGGAGTGGGCCCGAGATTATACATCGGCGGGAATATAACGGAGCTCGGCACTTATGCAACACTCGCTGCTTTCTCGATACGCCTCGGATTTCTCGGCTCCTTTCATTCATCAAATCGATTCGCTTGCATGCACGCATTGGGGATTTTCGGATCAGGTGTTCGCGCACCTGGAGTCGATGCAAGGCTCATTCCTTGGGTTAGAGTCGTTTTGTCTTTCCTTATCGGCAACGTTTCGTCAATCCGACGACGACGACGACGACGACGACGACTCGCGTACATAATTTATCTCCGCTGAGTGAGTGGCGATAGTTAAGGAATTTATGCGTGGATGAAAGCTTTTTTCATTTTTTTTTATTTTTTTTATTTTTTTTTTTTTTTATTGACTTTCCTATAGCGCTCATGTCATCGTTATCTTGTTTCTATATTATTAACGGTAAATTATGTCCATGATTTTATTATTATGATTGTTATTATTATTTGGAAAATAACAAGAAGAAAGTAGTTTTCAGTCCATAAATTAATTCATTCGTATCGTTAAGTCCTTGGTATTTTAGTCATTGGAATCACATTATATTCATTGTCTCGAATAATGAGATAATAATAATAAGATTATCAAAAGATTTATGCCTAGTGCTAACTTGATTCAAAATAAATTTTTTAATCCAATCAATTATTCATAAATTCTAATACAACAATAGAAAATTACCCGTCGATTGCGATAACAAAAAAAAATCATGTAAATATATAAATAGCAAAAACTCTTCATCGTCTAATTTAGTCGAATGCACTTAATATTTTTTAAAGGAGGCAAAGCAGTTACAATTTGCCATTGTACATAAAAATATCTATATGAAAAGGAATTGTAAATAAGACACGATGTTCGTGTCGCTGTTTATGAAAGTCATGTGACAAACACGTAACTACGTATTATCAATAATACGTTTTATTAATAAATTCTTATTATTTTGAGAATTTAAAGAAAATATTTTAGTAAATTAATATATGATTGGTAATATATTTTATAAAACTGTGTTATATAATTATTCGAAATAAAAACGAAATCACGTTTGTAAAAATTAAAATATTATATTAGGAGCTCTTTATTGTAAATGTAATTATATCTATTACACATAAATTATTTTATGTATGGAAGATATGCGTAGTTACAAAAATAAATTAATTTAAACAAATATCTACGATACGAAGATGAGTTATATTACTGATTATTATTGATATTGCTGATATCATCCGGTCGTGATCTGATTATTTGATGTAACAACTGGATTACTGTATGACTGACATGACCGTAGAAAACAGAGAGGCTCAACAAGTGCATATATTATCTTCAATGTGTGTGTGTGTGTGTGTGTGTGTGTGAATATATATACTTACTTGTATAGTTTCATATTCATTTCAAGGATATTTATAATAAATAAAATGAGTTAAGCTATTATTATTATTATTATTATTATAATAAATGACTTTTATACATATATATATATATATATATATATATATATTTATATAGTATTACATTTATGTTTGAATATTTTAATTGAAAATTGAGAAGAATTTGATATAAGAATTCTGATCGTAATTATTCATTTGGTATTAATAGTAAAGTAAAAGCAAGTCTATTTTAAATAAAACTACGCATTATATAAAATTCACTTCTACGTATCATCTTATTAAACTCATTCAATGTATCAAAGCCAATATTCCATATTTTTAACGTTAAAATGACCATAAAGAGAAATTAATAAATTTTTATTTTTATTGTAAGTATGTAACAAATTATTAATTAAAATTGATTAATGAATTTGAAATAAATTCTGACTAATAAGCGAGCATACCGTTTCTGTAATAAATAAATTAACATTGTCGAATAATTTTGTATAAACTTGTTTGCATGGTTTGCATAGTTGAATTGTCGATAGATTTTCTTTGATCGGATTCCTCATCCAATGTTACGTATTGCAAACATACATATCCTGCAGGATGGTAAGGGTTGTACAACCCTTGTTAGTATGTACTTATTAGTATTTAAATAAGAGATTGAGTGTGAAAACGTGTAAGAGGCAAATTCCAAAAGTTTCTTAAGGATTTACATTAAAAATAAAAATTCGAGCACGATAATATGTCCTTATTTGATGATTTTTTTATTAATTGTTTGCACTAATGTAATGAAATAAATGCTCAACAGCTAAACACTAGTCATCCATGTTTCGAAATATATTCAATATATATACATTTTTAGTAATTACTAATAATTGTTGCGATAATTTAGTATCTGCACATGATAATGTAATGGTAATGTGACATGTCACATAGTACATATACGTAGGCTAAACAAAACTATTCGTGTAGGTACTTGTATGATTGGAAATTCTTTCATTAATCTTATTTTATCTATAATTATTATTTCAATCTAATTTTTATTAAAATTTGTTATATAATTATATTATTACGTTAAATTCGCACTTTATAATTAGGGCATAGAAGAAAACTTATTTCTTTTACTTCGAATAGTTTATAAAAAGTTATCAATTAAATTTTATTATTAAAATTTGTAATTGTAATAGTTTAATTATATAACAATGCGCAGTTTTTGCATTATAAAGAATGAAATAAAGCGATGTTATATAGCTTTATTCTTTGCTTTTATTGCATTGTACTGTAGTTATATAATTAGCATAAAATTGCAATAAACTTTTTTACAACAAATCCAATAATTGTTAAATTTCGCATTCCATAATTTATATCGAAAGCAATTCGTGTTTATTTAATATTTTGACACACTACATTAACTTATCCTACTTGATCGTTTCACAAATAAAAGCATTAAAGTGAAAGTTTGAGTGAAATATCATAACTTGTTGTTATATTTATTTTAAGCGGGTATAAGCTTTCTTTTTTATTACTTAGCTAAATTAGTTAATTGGCAGGAAGTCTTATTATATTGGGATCGATACATTTCGAATCGATACATATATAATATTAGTTGTATAATAATGCGCAATTCACTTGTTTTCAGAAGTTAAATAATAAAGTTTAGGTGACCATTAATTTTTTTCATTAAATTACATAAATTATTTCAAAACGTTTCAGTCAATTTATGAGAAGTGTGCAAAGGACATTATAAGAACTTAATTTTTAAATTAAGGAAAATCAATCGAACAGATGGGATCCAGTGCAGCCGATAGTATCTATCATAAGAAATAGGAGAACGAAACCTTTTTCACTCGTAAGGTACTTGAATTATGTGCCATAAGGTATTGCCATTTAAGGTTATTGTTTTAAGTTATTCGGGCCTCTTATGTACTGTGAAATTAAAATTACTTCAATTTGAATTTCATTGTGAATTAATATACTGAAAATATTATACTATTTATTCTAACATAAAGTATTATCATGTTAAATATTTAAATCAAAATACACTCCTTTTTTATACATTATTAATGGTTCAATTGTTAAATAAAAATTCCAATTAAATTCAGACATGATTGTCACCTAGTTCACTTATTAATATAAAATATTTTTTAAAAAATACTACATTCGTACTATTATTTTATAATTTTATAAAATCAACTTTATCGCTATTAATTTTTCATACATAGTTTATTTAAGCAAATTAAATGGTATTAAGCTCAAACATTCGAAATTTATGTATTTATCTCAGTAAGTTGTATGAATTTTTATTAAAATTTATTATACGTTATAAATGGTATGCTAATAAATAATATAAAAAATCCATATGTACACACACACACACACACATATATATATATATATATATATATATATATACTAATGAATATCTATGCAAATTAACTTCAAATTACTTTAATATAAGCCTGACTTGAAGGTTATCAAAAGAAGTGACGTGGAAAATCACGATAATTCATATTGCACTGCTTGAATAATCTTTTTGTAATTGCATTTAAAAAGGGAAAAACCTCAAAAGAAGCACACGACCAACGCCGAGGAAATGTTTAATCTGCTTGGCCTTGGCTCGAAAGATATTCATACACCAATGACCTTCGTAGTCGAACGAGTGGGGAGGGGTGTGATGCGAAAAGGAGGTAAAGAAGAGAGAGAGAGAGAGGGAGGGAGTTAGCGCGGAGAGATGATGAGAATGGCGATGAGGGGAAGGAAGAGATACGAAAAATTAACATCAGCGCAGTGATAACATTGCCGCATTAAAGCCACATTGAGGACGCTTTCCACCTGTTGCGACGACTTAATTGCTTTTTCACAACGGAGAGTCGCATCCTGATAAAAGCACGGAGCAACGGACGAAAGAGGAAGGTCGGGCAATTTTTCGCACAAGCCATTCGATTAATTCGCATCGCGCGAACGCTGCACGACGCAGCCAATATTTTGTAACTGTAAAGCAGTACAAAGTCAATTAGGTAGAGGTCGGACACCATAGGGAAACCCACAAAGAAGCCCGGCGCTTGCATTTTTTGACTTTTCTCTTGTCCCTCTTGCGATAACCACTGTATTATTATTATTATTATTTTTGCTTTGTTTTTTTTGTTTTTTGTTTTTTTATTTAAAACGTGTATGACGAAATAACGAATCGCCTAGTATCGCCTAATCGCTTTCTAAATGTAAATAATAAAATAATGATGTCGTTTTGTAATCCTTTCGTACCTCGAACATTTGTAACAATATTGCAAAATCTCTACATTAGGTATGTAAAATTATAAAAAAGATATTACGACAAACAATGATAAAACGAATCTTGCTTCATAATTACTTGTGCCTTCTTATTTGGAACATAAGTAAGTTTACTTTATCTTCGTAGTTTTGAAGTTTCTTATTATGTGTAGGAAATATTTCACACAAGTTAGTTAAAAATAAATAGTGAGAAGCTTACAAACAATGTAATGTATTGTCTTGCTTTGATCATATCAGTTATTTATTTTACTTGTTTGCTGTATAGAAGCTGCTTATTTAGATAAACTGCTTACCTACTTTTCCATTGACCTATAAATACGAACAATATTACATAAATTAACAGAAAATACAAAGACTATTTTTAAAAGGATATATTCGACTTATTAAAGATTATTTCTAAAAGTTTGCATTTTATGTACTAAAACTACTTGACCGTTTACCAAGGCCATAATTCTAATTAAATCCTTTTGATTATTTGTATTTTGAAGATGAATGCGCAAACGAAATTTACATAACAATAGATTTTAGCAACAGGTCGCGGATAATTCATTTGTGTGTATTTTTATTAAATCAACAGGGATTAGCATTTCAGTAATAATTATAAAATACAAATTATGTTAGAATGGATATTAGGGGTTATAATACGCAAATATAAGAATACAAATAGATTGTTTAAAGTAGCGCAACATATACATTTATGCACTTCAAAATAGGATTCAGACTTTTTTTTTTTTTTTTTTTTTTTTTTTTTTTTTTTTTTTTTTTTTTTTTTTTAATGAACATTACGATCAACTGATCTCTAACGAATATATTTAATTGTATGGTTGTATATCTTATAATAATGAATTAATGCATAATAAAATCAACGTGGAAATGTTGTAAAATCTGTAATTTTTTATTCATGCTAATACATGGTTTTTCTTTTACTACAAATAAATAAATAACTACAATATATGTGTGTATATATATATATATATAACTTTTATTATTATCAGAAAACAAATATGAACAATCATTTTTTTTCATCAATTCATAATTTTTATCTTTAAATAACATTTCATAATTTTTAGCGTAACGATATATATATATATATATATATATATATATAATATAAATACTTGGATAAAAAAAAAAATATTTCCACTATGTCTCATCCATTGCTATTATAAACTTTTTTAAACTTGTAATTATACTTTTAATAATATGACTAATTTTTCATCACTGCGTTCATTAATTTGTGCTTCTAATGAATTTCAACAGAGTGAAAAGTGCCAACTATAGAGATTCCCTTGAATTATCATTTACAGGAATATTTTATTCCTTAAATTAACCCATAAGTACATAATGCTAGTTACGCATTTTCTAAAAGGCTTTCCCAAAAAAGGCAAAAATATGTTATAACAATGGTAATCAAGGGAAATTCGAATTTCTCCATAAAATGAATGCCATATATGCAGTTGATTGTCGATCGCCTCGATACGACGGTGCCTTTAATGCCAAATTCTCGGCACTTGCAAACAACCTTCTTGCCAAGTAACAATGGAATGATAAGAAACGCTGCCAATATCACATCCGGCACAATTTTTTTTTTTGGAAATGAATTTCATAAGTGCTTCGATAGGTAAGCTTATTCCTGCGAAACTCTGACCACTTATCTATTTGTCTAATATATTTGTCCGATATGTTCGCCTCAAGCGCGTTTGTTCCATTACATATCGCGCGAAGCAACCGACGAAGATGAAATAGCCGTTCGCGTCAGAATCTGCTTGTTGCTCTCTTCCTCCTTTCGCGGCGATTCCTCTCGCTCCTCGATTGCTTAGTGCCTCCTATTGGCTCGTACTTCGGCTTCGCTCGCACTCCAATTGGATTTCTATATTTGGCAGCGAGCGAGCGAATAATTGTTCGCGGACCCTTCGATTTCCGTCGACTTTTTGGCAATTGTGTACTTGGTGAAGGTCCGGTGCTCGCAAGTTGGAAGCCCTTTGAATTCATATGCTGTTTTTGCAGGCGCTTCTTTTTTTTTTTTTTTTTAATATCAAACGTTTAAATTTGTGAGTGATAATTGTGGGTTTACGAACACAGTGGTTTAATTCCTTGAATTAATTCAGCCGGGATATATACGTTAATATACTTATTCAATGATATTTCAAAATTCAACGTAATGGGCACATGGAAGTATTATTAATTTACCATCGATAATATAAGTCCTCTTGAACTCCGCAAGCAAAGAAATAATATAGTTTTTATATTGTTAAAAAGTACTTTTTACTGTTTATAGTCGTTTCAATTGTATTATGTCAGTATTTTTCATGTTAGCCATTTAGTCACGATAGTGTACTTTTAAAACGATAATATTCCTACATTATAACTATAAATACTCGATTATTTCGAATTTGTTATTACGAGTCGAATGATTAGTTCGATTACTTTTAGTCATTTTAGCAAAAGTAAGTCTCATCGGTATTTCTTGGAGGGAATATATAATACTTTGGGCTATAAAACTATAAAATATATATATTTAATATAAAAATTTACTATAAAATATAAAATAATTGGGCTAAAAAACTATAATATATATAATATATAAAACTTATAAACTACTTTGGGCAGTTTATCCATTTTTAATCTATAGAGTTTACTGTTAATCTATCAAATTAATCTGAAAAATATTTGCGGTATGAATGTTTTCATGAGCAAAAGAGAACACATACACACACACACACACACACACACACACACATATATATATATATATATATATATATATATATATATACATCAAAATATTGGAGTGTAGTAACAATTACGATAACTTTTCTAAATCCGATATCTATCGTAAAGCGAACTAATTTACTCTGTTTGATATAAATGCTAATGAGCGTTAGCAATATTGTTAAATATTATTAAATAAATTACGAATTTATTATTATTTGAAAATTATACTATACTATAGAATATTATTTTATATGATTTTCATGTCTACTCTCAATCATCTTGTTTAATTTTACTTATATCTTTGATTACTCTTTGTAAAGTTCTTACTTTTTGTAAAGTTGTAATAACAATTTTTCAAGCAATGTAATAATTACTATTATAATAAAATAGTTCAATTATTATTTAAGTTTATTATCAGATTATTAAATTACAATTATTAAATATAAGTAGTCGTATTCTAAGTTTTTTTAAAATAACTTAAAACGTTAATTCTTCGATAATTTTTAAATAAATTTTCATATTAAATTTTAATGAAAAATTAATTTCAACAGTTTTTGAGTGTTTATTGAATTTATTAGAATTTATATAGTAAAATCGAGTAACTGAAAATAATTGAATTTCTGTACGAATATATGTAGTTCTTATTTTGATTTTTACTTCCATTATTATTACTTATAAATGGAATTATAATTATGAATATATTTCATTCGATCTAATTAAATTACTTCTTTTTTTCTTTTAGTTATTTCTTAAAATACATAAATTGTACATTTAAGATTATATTTTATAAAAGATAAATGAATTATAAAAATATAAAAAGTAATAAAAATAATGAATAAAAAAGGATTAGAGATAAGTGGAGAGACTAGGAAAACAAAGGATAAAGGATGCGAAGATGTATGTTGCAGTTGCATTTCATTATTCGTTATCGTAACGAAAATATTTTCTAGTCATTTCATGGATTCATAAATTATTCATCAGCAACTTTTTATTATTTATATTCAAGTTTTAAATTCGAATACCTATGAACGCTTAAAGCTTTTTAAATCTAAAAAAAGTAAATTTAATTTATTTATATATATTTTTGGATAATTTATTATAACGTGTTTTAATGAGAAAATTTAATCAATCATAACGTACTTATAATGAAGAAATATATTCATACAATGAAGGTAGGAATCACTTGAAAAATAAATCCGGATACAAACTTATCGGATTAACAAAATGTAAATATATAGATGCGTATGCGCACACACATACGCACACAATACACGCGAACATAAACACAAAGAGTTCATTATGGAAATAAGAGCAGTAATTGCATTTATATAATTATATCATTGTGTTTGTTTTATAAATTCATTTGCAATTAAACGTCCTCTCATGTGATAGTGTGAACATGACATAACCAAAGCAATATAAATCTAAAATCATTCACCGTGACGTTCTATACGCTTAGCTTGATGAGCATGCCAATACATGATATTAATTATTAATAATCGTAAGGATTATATAATGAGGGGGGAGAAAGAAAGCAGGAAAGCCGTATAGGCTCGTACAGGCGCATGACGACGCGTTGTACGGTTACTGGGATCCTGCAAAGGCAATAAATAACAGTGGAGCGATGGACGTCAAGTCGTAGGATACGACGATTCATCGGGATGCAACAGTGTGCGCCGCTCATTGTTACGCATCGCATTGGGAATCGCAGCCGACGGTCTCTAGAGCGCCGACGATCTGCAAACTTTATAAAACTGTACATTCGTAAATTTCATCTCAATTGGCGTCTTACGTTTCAGACTCACGCCGATAAATCCTGCCATCCGCCCGAGGATTAAATTGATGATAAATTCCACTAAAGTGGAATCGCCAGTGTATCTCTCTAGGCTTACACACCGGTCACTTCTCATTGGCATCGCCAACACTCTCCCCTCTAAATATTCCCGAATGCTTTTACAAGATAGAATCGCGACCTAGAAAATAGTAACTATATAAAAAAAAGATTGGTAAATTCCATCAAATGCTCGTGATAAAGTATCGCCGACGGACCTAATAATCCCGCGCCAACGAAGCTAAACTCGGGAACTATGTACGAGCACTACGGCCCCCGCCGATTCCTAAGTGCAAGGGAAATCGACAATCGATTGCCACCTGCGGCACTTCGCGCCAAAGCTGTTACAACGACTGCCGCGCAAATCTGTCTCGCTGTTGTGGCCGATAACGCGCTGTCGACTGTCTCCCCCGCTTCCTCTTCCCCCGTCGCAGTCAACCGGCTCCCAGCACCTGACTTCTCGCTCACCACCTACGTGAATCGAGCCTAGTCGAACGATTTCTCAAGGCTCGGCGCGCTCCGCGTCTCTTATACACGTGTATTACTTATCCAGGCTTACACGGATGATTGTGTGGATATCCACGGCCGCTGTCCATGGAGAGCGAAGAGAGCCGAGAAATCTGGCGCTCTCTCCTCCCCGCGGCTACGAATTCCGTTACGCGCACTTGTACGGTGTCCTTTCTTTCTCCGCCGCTCTCCGTCGCCCTCTCTCTTTTCGCCGCTCCTCTCTCGTTGGCTCGCGCATGATTCGCGCCTCGCACTAGCGGACGATTGTAACGTAGACGCGAGCGAAATTTGATTTTCATCGGTGAATGAGGTATCAATTGGTAAAGAAAAGAAAATGTTCCGCTGCGGCCTAGTTTTTATCTTGCGGCGAAAACAATTACGAATTTTTCTTTTTTGCATTACATGGCCTTACCCAGTGCCTGAATCAACTGTGAAATGAGCATTGGATCGTCTCTGAGAATATTCTTAGCCACGATTATTATTTATATTCCATTATGAATGATGCAACAGAATGTTCCAGCATTATGCAATAGAATTTATAAATCTTGGGATGCCATTGACAATCAAAGGGAGGGTAAATTTCAGATAAATAGAAGGATAATCGCAATAGCGGTAGGATCGCGTGGTTTTACGTGTCACCTACACGTGGCGTCGATAATCACCGAACATCCGAGTGTTTGACATTGGCCCGTTGCAATTCGCGATACCGCGGGCAATTCCGCAAGCCCAGCGAACAATGAGATTTGCATTCCGTTGCAGGCAGATGTTGCCGGTGGATCATAGTGGCGCGCCGACTATCCTTGTCATGTAAGTCCCGCTCGTAACTGTGCTCCGCGCACTTACTATTCACTCGCAGACGAGGCCACGGCTATTTCAAAGGTAGAATCCTCGCGAAAAGAATCCGCGAAACGGATTCGAGTTCACTGCTACCGCCGTAACTAGCTACTGTGCCCCAAACCCCCTCACCCTTAATTTTCGCGGAGCGAAATCACTCGTCAGTGCCGCCGTCCCAGCGTGCGCCCTTGTCCCTCATTCTTCGAGCTCGCAACGAGCTCCTCGTCGGCCCTGAACGTCGATGTGAAGGAGCACGGCTGCCGGAGGATGAGGTCGCGGATCGAATGCGAGGCTACCCGGCGCAACCTTGAACTTGTGCTTCATCCTTTCGACCCTAGGATTTATCTTTGAGCTTAACGCGTGATCTTCTCTGGAATGCTGTGCCCCGGTACGCGGCAGACGAAAAGTATTTTGGCAGTTGCTGAGCAACATTGCTGAGTAACATTGCTGAGATAGCACTCGAATATTTGCCTCGAGCTTGCTGTAACATTACAGTTACATTATATTGTTAGTCGGGCGATGCACTCGTAAGGCCGTGAGCCGGACCTAAGCCTATGTATATCATTCGCGAGTAATAAATTGTAGTTCGATCGTTGCTGGATGGCTCGTTATATTTTAAAGTATCCTCTCAGTCTCTGTGTAATTGCAATAAAAAAAAAAACAAAAAAAAACAACAAAAAAAAAAACAAAAACAAAAACAAAAACAAAAAAAAATGTGCAAAAAAAAGGATTTCGTAATTTTTCATTTTGGGTGACGCGTTTGCTTTGCTTGTAAGTCAGTATAATGTAACGTCAGTCCTCAAGAAACAGCTAACGAGATAACGAATAAATGTGGAATAAATTTATAAAACGAGCTTGCAATAATTCTACTGAAATATCCAATGGTTTATATGTAAATAATCTCATGCATATGTATATAAGCGAGAATTGTAATAAATTACATGATATCGAAAAAAAAGTTACGCACTTTCCGCGATGTATGACTGACTAATTGCAATCTCCGTAAGTCCGCGACAAGTGTAGAGAAACAAAAAAAAAAGACAAAAAAAATTACAAATTTGTATCGTAAATATGAATATCAATTAACATTTATCATCTTTAAATGCCTATTTAAACAGTATAATATTGAAAATCTATAGTTTTTGCGAGTTTCTTTATTATAATTATTTTCTTTCGATAAATTAAATAAAAAGTACGTAAAGCCTTTGATAAATCATTTAAATGCCACGTATTATATCCCCCCCCCCGCCTCTCAACCGATCATCCTTATGCCACATTGCATAGGTTTATAGGCGCGGCATTAGTCAATGATATTGCCGATATCTTTACATATGACAATATTACTTTTACCCGACTAAAACTTCAAAGTTTCACAAGTAAATATAATTATAATCGACTGCGGCACGAGCTTTTCTTTACGTACACGTCGCTTTCTTTCACTTACCCTCTTTTCAACAATCTGATGATCCGCCTTATAAATACTCTATTAACGGCTTGTCATTGATCGACCTGCTCAGTTTATCGATCATTGGACAGACAATGCATTTGCTGGGAGAAAAATCAACATAAATAAGAATACCGATGCACCACGGCGATTAAAAGTAATTTGCAAAATGAAAGTCAAGTCGGTTGTCAAGAGATATTAGATTCTGCCGCTTTCGAGTTTCAGCGAGAATTTCAAAAGTGTGTCTGCACGTGCGTAAAAATTTGCAAATTAATGGCATAAAAATTCTAGGAAGAAATTGTGAAAGAAGGATAAGCGAAATATTGACCAGGAGAGAAACCGGGCGTAAACAGAGATGGACAAGAGACATAAAAAGAATAAAAAAAAAAAGCAAGGAAAAGAAAAAACACAGCACCTCTCTTCAGCTCAAAGTCAATACTAACGCATCAATGGAGCAATACACTCTTGACTTAATAAATCGAGCGCTATTATTCATTTGAATTTTAGTACTTCGCCCCCCCCTCCCCCCACCCCCCTCCTCACCCCATCCTCACCCCCTCCCCCACTACAGATATTCTTATAATACGTCAGCTTCGTTCTTTCACAGAGTTTCACATTCACAAAATCGTGCACTACGAGTAATCACGCTCGTATATAATTAAAGCAGTACGCACACACACGCCACGAATTCATTCAGGACAGTGAAATCCTGATGGAAGAAACGGAATTATCTAGCCTATACGCATTTCTTGGCATTAATCGCGCTTTCGCGGACGTTTTTTTCATTAGCCGCTAATGAAACTGCGCGTTGAAGAAACAAAACAAAAAAAAAAATACGACAACAAAGAAGGAGTACGACAGCTGGAGATGCGCGGCTCTATTGAGGCGACGGAGCCGCGAGGGTCGGCGTATGACCTGCTCGTGAAATCCCACAAATACTTGCTCCGAAGTTTTTGAGCCACGACGTAATGTCGTGGGAGCGGCTTTCATTGCCATTCCGGAGCATACGATGGCGTTTTAGGAGCAATCGTTTTAGTACGAATCGATCGTCGTCCATCTCGCTCGTCGAGATCGTCGAGCCAATGGTATGGTCGCGGGGGGAGTTTCGTTAACTATTAACGAGTGACTTCTTAGCCTCGTCGTCCCTCGTCGAATAAGTCTTTAGTTAATGTCGGCGTTAAGTACCGACGGAGCGAACGAATCTTTGGGCGCATTTGCAGCTGCGATCGATACCTCGCGAAATATTTGTTGTTGCGTGGAGCCGCGCAACCGACAGGATTAATTCGACATTGATAAATATTTCTTCGAGCGTGTCACTTAGTTCTGGCACTCTTACGATAATCTCAAACGCCGTAGGTTTTATAAAAAAATATTCACTCGTTTAAATAGTAAGGTTAGGGTAAATGTTGTACGATTTCCCTTTCGATACTTACCACGACACATTTCCAAGGACATGTCCCTTTTTTATTTTCCATTATACAAGCTCTTTCTCGCAGCGATATTGCCAATCGGCATGCGTACACTCGTGGATCAGCTCCAAATTACTTACAAATGTGTTATTGAAGAAACATATGCCTATCGGCGAATAAAAATGTAGTATCCGTAGTGGATAATTGTGCCTGTTTTTGGTGATGCGAGTCATGCTGGTAAAGTCAACGTAAGCATTGTATTTTGAAGATTTTGACACTGTGACGCTGTTATTTGTGGTTTGGTAAAAGGCGCAAAACTTAATGCCGATTAGAAGAAGATAAAGATGATGATTTAAAAGTGAAATCACACCCAATTTATCCATACCGTTGACAGTTACAGAAATAAGTTCCAGATACTTTGTGCCCGTTAAATTGCCTCTCCTATTTGCGGTAACGCACACACGCACGCCCATTCGCATCGCTAGTTTTGCACTGGACCCGAGTTAAAAGTTAATTTGCTAAATTAAATACCGCTATGAATGAGTTAAGCGATTTGCACGTGTGCGTACGTCCGTGTAGGGTAAAACAGAGAAGCGAGCAGAGTGCGATTACCGTTCCGCATGCGTTCCCAAAAACTCGACTCGCTACGTCGCAATATCGCATGACGTAATTATTGGAATAAGGCCCCGCAGTCTTGGTCGACTCCGCCGACACGTATTTACGCACGCATACCTTTATGCCCTGGTGCGCGCGCATTAAGTGCACTACCGCACGCGATGATTGCGGCGAAATCGCCGATCTGATCGTGAAATGGTGGGTGGGGCGGGAGGAGGGAAAGATTTTTCGCTGACCACTAATTAAATTTCTTATGGGCAGTTCTCGCGTATAAACGCGCACGACCGCCAGAGGTTTAACATTTTTGAAAATCGATACGTTTAAACGTACCTTATTCCGCGTATCTCCTGTTACATTGTATCCTGGAAAACATACTTTTTAATGATGGTGCGACGGTGCGGGAATGAGAGAGGAGAGGGGGCGAGCAATTTTTTCGTGGACGGAATCGACGTTTTCAGAGAAGATTCTTTCGGGGAGCGAAGGTTTTTGGGTTTGATGCGCTTATTTTAATGAGTGGGTGGGAAGAATTTGGCGGGGTGCGCCGAGTATCGGACTTTGACAAATTGGGTCATGTCGCGTATGCGTGTGTGAGCGCGAGCGCGCGCGCACTACAGCGTTTTTCTTCTCATTATTGTTGTTATTATTGTCACGGTCGGAGGAGTTGAAATAAGTTTATCGGAATGAATGAAAAGAGTTTGTAAAGGACGTTTATCGAATCTGTAACGTCCATTTATAATTCGTTTCGATATGATATTTTTATCGTTCCAATCTTTTTATCGGGCCGTATAGGAAATTTTGTTTTGATGCTTAGAGCTCCGCTTATCTGCGCTCCTCATCTATTTGACAATTAAATATAAAGAGCACGAAACGTAAATTACAGCTGGAGATGTGCCAGATTATATAAAACGTCGCGATCGCAAGATTTTTAGCTTGTCAAGAAAAATATGTTCTTATTTATTATTCGAATGAACGTAACGATGGATTTATAGCTCGGGATGTTTATTTTTACTTCATCAAGCCTATAATTGTAATTGTGTATCTGTACTATCCTGTTTATAGAGCATATTTTAGATGATAATTGAATACGATTGCATTTTATGAACTATAAATTGTAATACTGAATTTTACTGTTTGATGAAAAGCAATTATGTGCATGTGCTTCTTTTTAATAAATGTCATGAAATAGTTATGCGTGTGTAATAATTAAACGTGCATCGACTAATAAATTATATTTTAAATTAAGGAATTCAGTTTTATCAGTATCTTGAAGAATTAATTTCTCTAATTAATTATAGCTTTTGGAGATTGCGCACAGACGCACACGTGCGTGTAGGGGCACAACGCATACGACGGACAAGGACGACGACGACAATAAAGAAAAATAAGAACAATATTAGAATATGAACAGCTTGCTTTTGAAAATAAGAAGATAAGAGAATGCTCAACCATTAAATAATAATGAATAATTTTGTATTCTTAAAGCCGAATCGAGCTATGTACATTGGATTTTCTACTTGGAATGCTTGCGCTTCCAAAGTTAAAATTTCATACCTCTTTCTCGAGATTACCGTTTATCATGCTTGAAACACTGTATTCAATACCTATTTAAGGTACAATGTATTGGAATAAAAATGTTGATATTACTAAATCATTTAATGGACAAATAAGTTTTATTAGTCGCACGAAGAGAGCCTTTGCAAGTCCGTAGAGACCACATGACGGAAACATAATTGCAATAATGTAGGCTTGAATAGAATTTCACTGCGTCTCCGGCAATTCAACTTATCAGCCTCGGGACATAAAAGAAACTGAAAATACTCGAACATCTTGAAATACACCGAAAAACGCAGGTGCACGGCTATAAATCCATCCGGCGAGCACTTGTAAAGCCGCAGAAAAAAGCGACGAAACCGATTAATTTAAGGCATGAGAGTAGAGAGGGGGAGGGGAGAGAGAGAGAGATAGAGATAGAGAGAGAGAGAGAGAGAGAGAGAGAGACAGAGAGACAGAGAGACAGAGACAGACCCAGAGAGCGAGACTGAGAGGGAGAGAGATGACCGAAGTACCTTAACCTACTCCAAGGAATCCGTACACGGGACGGAGGGAGAAAAGCGGCGGCAATTTGCGTCTCCTTCAATCGTGGGTGCGCGATTAATCGCCGAGACTCGCGCGCTTCGATATTTCGCCGCCAGCTGATCGGGACGGCGAAGCTGACCCCATCCGCGTCTACCTCGGCACACAAGCGACTTTCTATCCTTTTATTCAGCGGAGTTTTCCAACTCGTGACGCGATAATGCTAGCGACAAAATGTCGCGTAAGAGGCGAACGCTCGCGAGATGTTTTCAATTGGCTCGTCGCGATTCCACGAGCGAAAAATCAGTCCTCGCGCCGTTCGTGGAAAAATCTCTGTTACTCTATTACCGGTGGAACGGGTGTTGGGGCAAGGGCGAGGGGAGGGGAGGGGGGGGGGGTTGAAAGTTTTACGTAGCCGAGATAATGGGTGTAATAATTGTAAGGATGTGCGATTGTAGGAAAAGTGCGAGATTCGAATAGTCGCGAGCTAATGAGCAAGCTCAGGTGCACATTACCGTGTTATTTAAGAGATAATATTTTGATTTGTATTTGATATTAATTAATATTTTGAGAGAAAGACAGAAAGACGTTAGTATTGAGCGTAATAATTTGTTACATTTATGATCGAGCGTTCTCGACTTTCCAATATTCGGATAATTTCGTGTAATTTAGTTTCTACACCGTGGCATAGAAAATGCACGAGAAGGTCGGAGCTTGAAATTGTATTAGAAATAATTAGCGATGAAATGGGTTAGTCGAGCGTACGTCCTTCTCAGTTGTAGTCAGAGGCGACATTTTAAAGGGATAATTGTTGTAATAGCATTAAAAAGTCCGCTTCTCCATTACACTTTCTCCGTGAAGTGTTTTCATTGATATAGCAGCTTATATAGCGCGCCAAATCTTAAAATGCTAATGTAATTGGAGGGCAATCGTTATTTGGCCTAAGCGAACAGTATTTGCAGTTAAGAAAGTCCATAGTTTTACAGTCGTAGGACAATAGTTAAGTTATAGTTTAAAATTATAGAAAGCAATGTACGAATGAAATTGACACGGTAATTATTGAACGAATAAGCGGTGTACATAATTATTACCTTTGGACTTATTTTTAAAATATGCAACTATTTAACTTTCAAAGAGTCTTCGGTAATTATACATATATTTTATATAGCGAGGTTGAAAATTATATAAAGTATAGGTATTGCGATGAAGCTTTACATTTAAACATAATTAATAAGCGGCGCAGTCTGTCATTAAAATTTAGAATTTTTCTTTGGCCGTAAGGATGGTAACGATGCTCAATGATGAACGTAAAATACTTTACGTATCAATACATCGGGATAGTTAATTAATTTTGCTTATTTACTCTTTCGCGTAATTAGTTACCTTCGAGAAAAAGTCGAAACTTCAATTCGAAATTATCCTGCCGTTCCTCCTCACTTCTCACATTTATAAAAGACATAAAACGAAAAACGAATGCTTGCAAATTTGAATCATGGCTGAATTGATTAATCACGTTTCACCAATTTTACAAATATGTAGCTTTCCTTGTACCATTCAAATTATAATCATACGTTAAATTCGTCTGCCCCGCATAATTCAGTCGAACGAAGACAATCTATAAACAATTTATAAATAAATCCACGAGTCGCGTATTTACGTAAAACGAAGCCGTAGATACAATCGGGGGTTCCAATGGATGGGCTAAAGACGAGCGAAAGAGGCTTTTAATCCAATTTATCCAAATGTCATTGCTAAGCCGAATGACCTTCCAACCAAATATTCAACATCAACATCAACAGTAAGCCGTTACAGTCTCCCATTCGCACAAATTCAACATCCGAATGAGCCGTGGCCAGGGCAAATTACGGCAAAACGGGCTCACCCATAATTCGGCATCATCGACTACGGGCCGATATTGGGCGGTGAAAGGGGCAGGGGCACGGGGCACGGTGAGAATGGCGTGGAGAATGAGGAAGAGTATGGGGGGGGGGGGGGGGGGCCCGA
>NW_011948416.1:8167949-8186897 GCF_000503995.2 Ceratosolen solmsi marchali | reverse complement strand
AATGGCGTGGAGAAGGGGGAAGGGTGGGGGGGGGGGGGGGTGGCGGCCGTAACACTCCGACACTCTGCGCGTCTGTTTCATTCATTTTAACGATCGGTGCTTACGGTACTCGCCTCGGCCTCGGCCTCGCTAGCGAGATGACGCGAAGAAGAAGCCGAGATGAAGGCGTGGAACCCCCACCCCTTGCTCCCCGTCAGCCGCCCGACCGTCGCGCTTTCATGGAGCCGAGGGTCGCGAGGGAAAAGTCTCTCGGCAACTGGGCTGTCGATATCTCGATCCACGTACTCGTGGTACCGCGGTGCTGGCAAAGGGGGCGGGATAGCACGAGGTGGCGGACGAGGGGGTGGCGGAGGAATGGCTGCGCACGCGTGAAAGTCCGGGCACGCTGATGGGAGGGAGGCCCGGCCGAGGCGACCGACCGCCTAATTATTCACCGATGGAGCGTAAAATTAGCCGCGTTCTCACGATTAAAGAGCAGGAGCATTTGAATATTCGTGATACTCGGTATCGGCGGACTTTTCCTTTTCCTTTGTCGATGATAATACTTGCGTATTATTATGGCGCCCGAGCCGGCATCGCGCGCTCACTCGGTTGCGCTTAAGCTCAATGCCGCCATCGATTTGTTAAATGTTACATCGTCGCTTTTAACGTAGGGATAAAGATGGTTGTTAACGCGTATGTGATGAAAACTTGTGGCTTGGAGGTGCGGAGGAGAATGTTGAAAGGAAGGATTAGAGTGTATTGTATCGAATGCTCGAGCAGAGAAATGTTATTTCACACTTTCTTCGATACTTAAATCTTAAATACTTTGAAATTAATGCGCAATCGCGTTTATTTGTGTGCGTGCGCGCGCATGTGTGTGTGCGTGTGTGTGCGTGAATTGCGAGTGAATTCGTTTGTCTATTCGTGATTACACGTGCTCTCGTGCAAATTACTATTCAACTATGGCATTGTGAAGGCGAGAATAATATTTGATTTATATAGATTTCCACCGCATAATGGTCCAATGGACGTTTGAACATAATGTTGTAATTGTGGGGATGGGAATATTCTTTTCATAAGTAATTTTATTTTATAAACGTATAAAAAAATATTGTCCTCGGGCAGCTTTGCCTATTAACTATTAGTGCATACGATTGTCTCTATTAGCAATAACGGTTTATGTTTTTGTTAAGATGACTATTAGAAGACAGTTGTGCCAGAACATTGGAAAATATTATTTACATATTTATATCAATTAATACTAGCTAAAATAATTTATTTAGTTATGTGTAATAAATACATAGTTGATTGCGCGGAAGCAAATTGTTTTGCTATCAAGCGCCAAAGATCCATCAAAGATTAATGTAAATTTTTGTAGGTAATATATCACTGCATATATAATTGCAGTGTTTGGAATTTATTTATTTTACTGTCATGTTACGTTAAGAGTTTTATTATCTGTGACAGTTATCGGAAAGAGATTTTATAAATAACCAACAAAATTGTTGGAATAAATTAAATTGGCTCTGCGAGAATAAGATTTACACGTTTGTTCTTTATAATAATCGAAAATGTGTCAATGGTGAAATTCGAGGTGTTCCGTTTTCTTTAAAAGTGAAAGCTCTTTATTATTTTTCCTTCCGAGATAAGCACGTATAATGAAATTTTATATATAAACATTATTATTATTATTAATATTATTATTATTATTATTATTATTTCATTCGATTTGCTTTTATATATTTATATAATTTATGACTTACGGCAAACCTTCATTTATATTGAATGATTTTATAAATTGTATGTGATGTGGAAGAAATAAACTTAAATTATTTTTCTTATTACATTAATTTCTTATTACTTTAAGTAATTAAAATACTATTTATAAATTTATGAAATTAATTAAATAATGTGCATATGAGAATGTTTTTTTAATCACGAAGATTGAATTATAGAAAAAGTAGTTTATGAAATCGTAAATTCAAATGATGTCAAATTAAAAGTCTGTGCAGCTTTAATAGTAGTAATTTTAGTGACTTAATTATAAGTTTTGACGTATACATTTGATGGGGGCAAACGTTAATCTTTGAACGAGAGAAAAAGAGTAATTAAGGCTTTGGTCTATCTTATATAGATAAAATAAACACCTCGTGGTATTTAGTAATCTTTTAATAGGTTTTTTTTCTTTTTCTATTTAATATTATGGAAGCATTTTCATTTGTCTTTTCAGATTTAAAAAATATTAAATTTTCATAAATCAATCATTTATGGCATTGACCATTAAAACTTCGATAAAATTATAATCTTCTTTTATTAAGCAGTGCTGAATATAAACATGAATTTGAAAAATTAAACATATTTTATGCTTATTTCTATTCACATAGCATGCAGTTTCTTTATAAAAATATAAGTTGAATTTATTATAGAAGAATATAATTAAATACTCATTAAGAATATATATTTTGTTCAATGTTCAAATCTCTATTTAAATTGGCTTATAATTAATGATTGAATTCCGAATAGCAGTGGAGAATAAAGAAAATGGTTAATAATACAAAATACAATATAATGTTGGAAAATTTAAATTTAAACTATTACAAAAAATACATTATACTTATTATTAATAATACGTTAGCTAATAATTACAATCTAATTATCAAACTAGCCAAAGAATAACAGACAATTGAAATTTATTTTAATTCTAATGAACTTACCTACGCTGAATTTTAAATAATCTTAAAACGCAGCTGTGTATTCAAAGTAAATAATTGATTATTGTTTTATAATGTCATAATACTATAGAATGTCATCGTATCAGTTATTTCATTAAAATGCATTAATAAATAGGTTACACAAAGTACATGACAATTCATTACTCAAAATAATTCGAGGAGCGTTGACTTAATATTACTTTTCTAATTATGTGGATATTTTTTAAGCGTATTTTATGGCATGACATCTTCTAATTATTTTATTTTATTTACATTTAATTATTATGTAACGAGCACCTACGGATATAATAAATTGCTGCTGACTCTCAGAATTTTTCAAAATAAGTTCCTGCAATAGTAGTATGAAGTAATAGTTTATATTATAAATTTATCTATATTTTCCGATTTTAATTAAGAAAAACTTGCAAATCAATGAAAATCATATGATAAATAAATAGTAATTTAGTGAAAATAAGCAACTATTTAATTCGATGATCATTTGATCGAATCTGATTTTATAATACTTTTGAAGCGCGCGCGCGCGCGCGTTTATATTTATACTTTAAGTAATTAATTTTGATTTAATTTGATTCTATGTAAAAATAAATATATGTAGTATCTCAAATATCAGAAATCTTGTTTGATCTATTTTTAGGTTTTCCGATTGATAAAAAGTAAGAGTAACCTGTATTAAACGTTAGTTTTGAAAAATTCTTTTCCTAGGGAAGTGTTGTTTTTGTTTTTGTTTTTTTTTTGTTTTTTTTTTTTTTTATTGAGAAAATTGATATTTATGATACGTGATTCGCGTCTTATAAAGTTATAGTATTTCAAATGAGTTACATTTCTTTTCTTAAGCTTATTGTTTTTGTATTTTACATGAAAATTTTTAATTAGATTTGATGTTGGCATAGTTTTTTTTATATATTGATAACGTTTAAACATTTATATATATTTTTTATTATATTCAGAAGTTTTTGACAAAAATTTGTTTTAACCAGAAAACGATAATATAGTCTAGTAGTGAGAAAAAGTGATAAATAGATAGATAAATAGATATATTATGTTTCTCAAACGTTCTCTCTCCTTCTCAATCTATGCATGTGTAGGGGCGAGGGAGAGGAAGGATTGAAAAAGGAGGGTAAGGAGCATACAAGAGACGGTATTTATTCATCTCTTCGGTTCGCAATATGGAGTTGCATTTACACCCTGGAATATTGTGCATGGCTCAACAGAGATAAATATAGTGCGGGTGTGAGAGAGGAAAAGAGAAAGGTAGAGGATGTACCGAGCGCTTCTTGGTAAGAGATAGAGGGGCCCGGGAGGGGAAGACAGGCGCGCAGCAACAAGTGAAGAAACGCAGTTATACGGCTGAGAAAATGAGACGAATGGACGATAGCGTCAAGCGAAGCTTATACGCGTTGATGCTGTTTATTTTAGTTAGTATCAAACTAAAAGTCTTACAAGATTGCGAGAGATAATGGCGGAGTTTGGAGTACTGGATGGAGTACACGATGGAGTACACGATGGCAAATGCGTATACTTTGAGTACTGAATAGTTAAGTGCGAAGCCCTTATAGCTCGTTGATTGTTGCAAATATATTGTTGCAGATATTGTTTGAATTAAAAGAAATTTAATCTATAATGATATAGTTTGTGTATTTTTTCTTCCTCAACTTTTAAACGAAAGCGAGAAGATTTCGATGAGATTACACGATGAAATAGTTTATGAGATTTTCAACAAAATTCTAAACGTATAAAATATAATGTAATAATGTATGTAAAGTGGATATTATATTGATAATACATTAATTGTTTAGTTTCATAGTTTAAAATGATATGTAGAAGAGAATTTTGAATTCATAGTCTTACGGCTTTAAACAAAAAATTATAAATATTATACTAATCAATAAAAGACGTAATAAATTGCATAATTATTTTATATATCATTTCACGTTACAAGGTTAGGATGAAAAGAAATCTTTATTGGTTTTATTAAGAAATAAGATATATTAATTTCGATAATAGCTTTTTGAGATAAGTAGGATGCAACTATTTATAAAATAATATCGCGGAGTTTGTTCATATTTCGCGTGAATAATGTTTATCGATATAAAATTACAGCTATAAATTTACTGTAATTTAAAGTATTCTTAAGTAGAAAAAGCTGTTGGTGTATGTAAAAATGATTGTTTGTTGTAAAAATTATCATGATAAATTTAGCATAGACTTTCATTGGGATAAAAGTCTAAAAAATTACGGAACATCGTTCAACTTAACCGTTAACCTTATGTTGTACTTACTTTTTATACTAAAAATCTTGATATGAAATTTTTTTAAGATAAAAACCCTATACCGAGTATATATATGTATATATATATATATATATATATATAATTATTACACTTTTTTCTCAAATCTTTTCTCGAAGAATGAAGTTAGTAGGTCAATAATTCATATTTTATTTCTGCATCAAGTGTAACGATGTTAATAAAATAAAATTGACTACAGCCGCAAATTAGTACTCGATGTATTAAAAATGTAATGCACTTAAATTACAATGAAGTAATGTTTTCTTTCAATACAATGTACATATTAACGAATATGTTCGCTAAGTAATCCTAATTATTGTAATTGGGATCACGTATAATATTATAGCGACATTAAGTTGATGGATATTCATAATATTAATACGTATGTTTAAAACTTAACATATTTACATACATTGTCGAGAATTTTACTAATGATGGATCCTTAGTGTAATAAAAATTATGGCTGTTGTAAATAACTAATATTTATTATGTAGTACAAATAAGTTTGAATAGTAGAAAAAACTTTCGCACATTTTTGTTCACTATATACGTCATGTTTGTATGAGAATAACGAGTTGTAGAGCAACGATTTCTTTGAATACTTTGTGCTTGTAAAAGCCACTTTTATAAAAGTGTTACGGACAAAAGGAAAGAGCCGGATAAAAAGAAGCCAAGCTTTAGTCGGCCGCGAATCGAAGCTGAATCTTCCATTTTTGCAATGAAAGCCATTCTTCGAACTAATCTTTCTTACTTACACCTATGCACGCTTTCATTCTTTATTCAAATTATCCTCATATATATTTTTGAGTAGCATGAAATCGTCACTCACTCTACATTCTCTACGTGACGATATTATACGTCGTAAAAATGTGTTTAGTCCATACTTAGAATTTTAAAGAGATCCCAGGCTTATACATATACGTGTAGTGAGAGTGCGCTTGTGCGTTTGTGTGCACGCGGGCGCTCGCGATTGAGCGATGGCCGGGGGAGGGGTAGGGGTCGGGAGACTGCTGGGAGGAAAGGACGGCGAGTGACTGTACGAGCACTGGAAACTGTGTCAGGATACGTCACGCCGATGATATAGACGACGGAGCATCGAATTGTTTTTCCCTTCATCTTCCTCGAATAGGTGACGAGCCCCGTGGTATCTTTCGACTTACGTCCGTTAATTAATTCGTGGATCGTAGAGCGCTGCTGGTGGTTTTTTTGCTTTTTGCGGGGGCCGATGGATAGATAGAGTGGAACGAGTTGGGTCGTGACTTTCTATGGAGTTTGAAAAGCGCGCGGTATGGGATGCGGTGCTCCCGACCATTTCGATCTTCTTGGATTCCTAGGTACTGTCGTTTAATGGGTCATGCCGTGACCTTTTGGAGGCTATAAGCACTCGAGATCTCGCAGTGCAGTCGAACTTTTCGAGCGCTACGACAGTTTGCCTTTATTTTTCTATGGATTTTTAAATGCTTTCTTAGAGCAATAATGAAATACCGTAATGTTGTAACTGTAAATTCAATGTATATGCCGTGTGTACATATGTGGCATTAACGATTGTCGTGTAATTTACAATTCTCTTAATGAATCGTTTATGAAGTTGGACATTTATTTAATGCTATTAATGCTGGGCTATATCGACAAAAAAATTTTCCTCCACGGATTAATAATAACAAGTTGAAAATTGTCTGCTGCTTTTCGGCAATTTATACTGCCAATTTGTATTGAGAAATAACATTTTGTCGGCTACGCGTTATCGTCAAGAAGAAAGCTCGAGTAGCTTCATCGAGTGAGTGGTCTATCTAATATTGTTAAAATTAAAAACACTGTTTGGTATAAAGCATCTATCAACTTAATTGAGTATTTAATTTTATCTGATGAATGTCGTATATCGAATAAGCGTCGTAAATATATAAAGTTTCTACGTAGATAGATGTGGAATTTTTCGTACATTAAGGCGTAATGTCTGTTAAACCCATTCAAAGTCAAAATGAAAGCGAAATAATTACACGATAATTTAAAAAATATATTTTAAACGGTTTATTAAAAAAAAAAATACATAAATAAATAAATAGATTATTCTTAGTAAGATTTATAAAATTCGCGTCATTCATAAGATTATATATGTCATACTTGACGGTCAGTCTTATGATATTCGAGCTTGCAATGTGCAATGGACCGTCAGTAAAAATCATTTGTCTAAATTATTGTTGTGCAAAATCTCGGGTAAATTTTTTCAAAATCCATCATAAATGATGTAATTATCTATTGTAATATTGACTGAATAATAATGGAACAAGGTATTTCAAACGTTCTTATCGAGTGCATAGATTGCAAAAGTTTGCTTTTGAATTTACGATTGTCCTAAGAAATCCAAGTAATTTATATCAGTTTTATGCAGTCATTTTATAATTAAGGTATCCGTGCTAATACTGCTAAATAATAATTGTATAAAATATCTGAATAATTTCTTTATAATTAAATGAAAAGAAATAGGCTTTACAGTAATGAATACCTGGAAAGAACATTATTTAATATTATAGGGTAAGGAAATAATACGATCAGAACATAAAAAAAGAAAATAACACACACATACTACTAATATTTATGATTACATGTAAATGTTAATAATCGAAGTTGAAAAAACAACATCTTTTAATTTTAATGCCGTTACGTTAAAGCAACAACAACAACAACAACAACAACAACAACAACAACAACAACAAAATGCTTAGTACCGTGGAAGGAAATGCGAAATATACATTTAAAGATCTTAAAAAGTGATGTAATTAGAATGTAAGATTTGGCCTTGAAGGCTTAGAAAGACAGATACATTATTAAAACAAAAACAAAAAAACCAAACAAACAAACAAACAAACAAACAAACAAGCAAACATCAATTAATTATCTTCGATATTTGCTGTCTGCCATACATACTAATTACTAGAATTTTATCGCTTAAATCATTGCGAAAAAAAAAAACATAAATAAATGGCTGACGTAGTCGCTTTTTACAAGACACTTTTCTTCGTATCCGTTACTTATAATTCGTTAAATTATCATAGTTAATATTTATTCATTAACACTTCAATATGAAAATAGATAAGACCTGTACATCCGAAAGTGGAAGAACGATTGCATGTTACATCGCAGGAGCAAAGAAAATTTAAATAAACGCCATAGTTAAAATTATAAAAATTTTTTTCATTCAATTAATATATCAATGCAAAGTGCGCGCGCGCGCGAATATATCGTCCGCTTGCGCGCCATGATTTATTAAGTCTTAAGTATACCGAAAGAAAATTAAGTCTGTTGTCATTCGAGATATAAATTTTATATGCAAATAAACATATCCCACAGATTTTCTACATAATTTCAACCGCATACGAAGGTATGCGCACACTTGGCTCGGCTCGCATATTTTATTATTCCTTTGGCCTCGCACGCCTGCCACCCAAGCAACTTAAATTATAATGAATTCGCTCATTAGGGTAACGATTTATTTGAAGAAGCTCAAGTAGGATACGCTTCATCCTGCAGCTTAGCCATGATTAACATACTGCGAGATAAATGAAAATCGATGTAGCGTCAAACGCCATGAAGTCGCGAGTGCGATTCTGTCTGGCTCTTATAATAATGCGGGGGCGTGACTCCCTTCCTCGTTTCACAGCGGAGGAAATCGGCTCGGGACCGGTGTCACACGTAAATGCCACACACACACTTATCGCCTTCGCCAATCGAGCTCCGCTGACATGCTTTCATAGTCGATCGAGATTCCTACTTCAGCCGTGCACCCCCCCCCCCAAACCCAGCCCCGATCGTGCCGAGGGAACGCCTTACTGTCCCGGTCATCTCATCGCTCATCTCCGATATTGCCTTTTTCGCCGCACGCGTTCGCTTTTCCGCGATTATTTCCCCGTATTACCTGTATTGCGAGCAGCGGCCGAGTGACTCGATAAATGCAATCTATCTTTTATGAGAAATCAAATTGCCGCGCAAGGTAACGGGTTATTTTCATCTTAGCAACTTCCCAATGCTTTCGATCTTATTTGAAATTTTCGTTTCTCGTTCCTTCGGCTTTCTCTTTTGCTTTATTTATTTATTCTTTTTGTTTCTTTACGAAGAATTTAATCATGGATAGTTATCGCTAGTAATAAAATTACAAATATGAACAAACTCGTTTACGTGAAATTGTTATTACGTTGGAAAGAGGATTTTGATCGTATATTAAGTAGGGTAAATGATTAATTATTGCCATTCCATTTGCATAATATTACTTCTACATTACTTTTTAAGAATTTAGCTAATAAGTATATGAAACGTCGGACAAGAGATTTTCAAACACCACGAACGATACGTGACAATCGAATAACGATTGTTCGATTCTTTTATAATTGTTTTTTATTTTCATTTTATCTCTTATTTTTTCTTAAAGTACATCGTTAGAAAAGTTAGATAAATTTTAGTTTAAGTTGCATTTCCTCGAGTTGAATTCTGCCGAATTCAAAGCACACGACCAATTATTATTAATAATTGTATGGTTTCCATTTTTATCATTAAGCACTCATTGAAAAATATTGACCTTTTTTTTTATAATTGATACAGGCTTATAAAATGTGTGTATCTGTATGTTTTTGTTTTTGTTTTTGTTTTTGTTTTTTTTTTTTTTTTTTTTTTTCATTAGTCTATAATCAGGGTCCGTAAAATATCGAGCGTCAATCATTCGAGTTCTTCTGATTACCGGTATTAGCGTAATTTCGCAAGCCGATATACACATACGGAATATCTCCTTTGGTCTTTTGTGCATTTCTATAAAAAGGATTGGCGGATAATCGAAGAAATAACCCCCGTTCATTGCTTCCGAGCTCGACTCTCGGCTTCACCTCGCCACCCCACACCATCGCCTCGAACGATCTAGTCCACCGTAAATATCAAGAAAATTGATCGAAGTAAGTTGATGGCGCAGGAAGGGCGGGGGACTATCCGTGGAGCTCGCGATGGATAAAGTAGGCCGCAAACATGGCGTACTTGGCAATTGTCGGGCATTCCTCTTATTACGGGGGCGGTTGTGTGCTACAGACCGTTTGTCCCCGCAATAGCGGCGCAAAGTGGACTAGCGATTGCAATCGGAACCTTATTTACGGAGCCACGGAGGTAGCACTAGAATTCGGGACCGAGAAACGCGACCCACTTGCACGCTCCTGACGCGGCTCTCTAGAAAGGAATCTTATAATGTGTGTCGCGGAGACGTCTGCTTGTGTCTTTTAGTGACGCGAGGGCTAGATTACCGTTGACATAATCAGGCATTCCACATCAGTTTAATTTATTAGGATACACGCAGTCTCATTTTAATTGGCATGACGTTCGGTAGGATAATGTTAGTTCGAAAAGCGCGATTTATGTAAATGGCCATACGACATCCGCGATTGTCCCACCACGAAAGCTCACCAGCTAATCATTACAATCATCAGAATGCCGGGGGTGTGAGAGATTCGCCAGCCAAGAGAGCGTGCCAATGGACTCGATAGCTTAGTGAAAGCTCCGGATGTTTACTTTGTGCCGCGGATTCCAGGGGATCGGGCGAGCCTGTACCTTGGAAACTTCGAAACGTTACAATGTCGCTGGCACTCCCACTATCTCACAATCCAACAGCAATCAAATGGACGATGAAATGTCCCAATGTTTACGTATTACAATCAATACCAGCGGTTCGATATCTCGTGCGCGTTCGCTAAAAGTCGAAGTAGCACAACGTGCGAGAGATATATAGGCGTTCGGTTACATAATCACGCCTACTAAGTACTCTCGAGCAAAAACCGTTCGATAAATTCCCTACCGTATAAAGCCAAATAATAATAGGGTCGTATATCACGCGCAAGCAGCTTTCCTCGTAACCGTTGCCGGGTGAAAATTTCGGTGCTTTAATCGCTGACGCGTTAACCTGCTGCCATTCCCATCGAAGCGAATCGGTTCTCCACTAATACTTCTCCCCCGATCGCTGCCGAGCTCCGCTGACACAGTTTCAAGGCCCTTTGCGATCTGCCCGACTGCAGCTTTCCGCTCCCTCTCGCGTCGCTTCCGCCCAATCTTCATTTCTAAACGCTTTCCTGAGCTTGGTATGGCGGTGAGGGGGGGGGGGGACGAAAGGAGGCAGCAGCTTCATTGTTGCGAAGACTTGTTTAGTGCGTACGAGTAGATGCGCGGGGCCTTGAGAAACGAGCTCGTCCAATTAAAATCCATCTCGTAGTTCCCCGTGCGCGGCGACTTTCTTTTCCCGATGCCTCGCGCGCCTCGGCTTCGCACACACTCGATAAACGAGCTTCCGGATTCTCCGTGGCAGACGCGCATCGCAATATCGTGCCGTTATCCGCGCATTTTCCACGAGACCATTTGCACGACAAGGCCCGCGACGCCAGTTGCGATAACTGCAAAGTCAAAGTCGATAGATTTTAGTCGACGATACGTTAAATGACTCGAGCAACATTTTCTGAAAGCTAGCTTATCAAGTTCCCAGGGGAAAAGCAATTTGAGATGAAAGCCGTCCAAGTGCCCTTTATCAATTACTATTCGCTATGCTAAGATTCGTAATATTTGTCCGCGACCTAATAAAGTATTACGCACTCAAACGAGATATTCATAAGCTTGCAACATCCCCGGGAATTTAATTATTGAACACGGGAGTCGTGCAATGTTATTATGTTATTCCGTATTGAATTCTATTATGAAAGTTCTTGGGTTACTTTTTCGCCGACTATTCACGGGCCATAAATTCGCTCCGCCAAGTGCACTTTGAAAAGAGAAAATTCCGCATAGCACGGCACGCGAAATATATTCTTACCAAAATCCGATTTTCAAAACACTGCATCAATCCGAGTAATAACGCATAACGCACACCGCCAAACCTTAACGCTCACCTCTCGCGTTATCTCCTCCTCTCCTCGGCTCCCAGCATTTGCGCCTACACTTACGTTTGTGAATCGTCTTCTTTTAATTTTTACCTTTCGCCTTTCACTAAAAGACATTCTATGTTTTTTTTTTGTTTTTTTTTTTTTTTTTTTTCTGAGAGCCATCTCCGACGCACGTTATCTCTCTCCCTTGTGCTACATAGACGCGCACCTGTTGCCGCACGCACTGCAACATTCCGGGCCAGCGCTGTTACGCCAGACAGGATGAATGAGAACTCTCTCCCCCCTTCAATCCCATCCCCTGCCCTCCCAACGTCGTCCTTGTCGCTGATATCCCATTACCCCCTAGTCCAACTAAGCTACCTTACCATACTCTATCTTGCTCTCTCTCTCTCTCTCTCTCTCATTCTCTCTCTCTCTCTCTCTCTCTCTCTCTGTCTCCGTATCATGGCAATTGCAGGACTTATTGATAGGTTTATAATTGAATGAAGAAGGAGAAGAAGAAGAAGAAGAAGAAGAAGAAGAAGAAGAGAGAGGAAAGCATGTCGTTGGAGAAAATAACGAGGCGGCTGGGGGTGTTTGCGCCGTGGCGGCGAGGATCCTCGTCTTGAGAAAAATTCGCTGGATGAAAATGTAGGCGACACTAGTCGATACGAAGAGGGAGACGGAGCACGCGCTCTTCTGCGTCGCTTTATTTTCCTGTACTCGACAAAGCAATTAAACGGCTACTTTATATGGTTGTTCGGGAAGTTTTAATGTTCTTTTTTTTTCACTATCGATACTGGCCGACTGTATGGCTGTCGATTGTATTGGTTTCCAAATACAAACTAGAGTTTGGAAAATATGCCGATCGATACATCGCAATTACCTTAATCATGCGGTGTTCAAACTCACCACCAGAGGATTATGTTATCGTTTAATTTGTCCTACGCGTACCTTCCAGCACATGCACTCGAAGAAGAGCGAATACTTTGATACTTCCAGGTGCGTGGCTCTTCAAATAATTTACTACGTATGGAATTTTTAGAGATTTGTTCTTCATAGCTTTCGCTAAATGTTTCAAGATTCTTATTATCTTGTTCTCCTTTTTTTTTCCTCGATGATGATTAACAATGAAATTTTGCACAGCAAATTCGAGGAGATAATTTTGGGAGATAATAAGGAGTTTACGTCTGACTTAAACATTTGTCAACAATAACAACAACAACAACATCAACAACAACAATACTAATAATACGGTAATCTCATGGCAGCCGTATAAGATCGATAAGTAACGCTCGTTTGTATTGAAATAACGTGTACAGCAAGCGAAGATAAATATAAAGAGAATTTTAGTCAAGTAATGTACCAGCTTCTCACATAAATTATAAAAGCTCGAGTAATTAAAATCCCAATTACTTTTCATAAGGCACTTTTTACGGATAAAAATAACTCGTTTTTACGTCGCATAGGCTAGTATTTACAAATCAATTTAATTTTAATATATGATACGGAATCGTATTTTTTTCAACTCAATAAAATTGAAAACCAGTCATTTTGCAATAGCAATATACGTGTAAAATTGAAACTTGCTCGACCACATTCTTAAAATAATATCAACACATTTACAGTTTCGACTTGTAAATGTAATTTAACTGTTAAAGATGATTTGAACAAAATTATTGCTTGGACAAGATCAAAAAACTACATATAAAATGCCCAAAAGATGTCGCTCGTAGTGAATCTACAGAGCATCGAATGTATTATAAAATTTATTAATACTAATTATTTTTATATTATACGTAAATATAGTATACGGAGAGGCTCTGAGAGATTATGCATAGCAATGGTTGGCAAAAGCGTGATAAAAGAGATAAATCCAGGCAATGTCCGTAACATATTGATAATATAAATGCATTAGACGTCTAGAAATCAGTAGTGAAGACGAGGTATATTAATAATTTTTTGTCATTAAAATGCATAAAGCAAGTGTTTAATAAGGATGACGGGTGGATTAGGGGATATGGGCTGGCATTATAAATAAAGGCCAGGGTCCTTGTTAAATATAGAGGGTTTAGCATATGTTTGTGTAAAAGAAAACTCCAAAGCTCGTTATAGAACGAAGCGAGGCTATAAAGAAGCCTGCAACGAGTAAATATCCCCGACGAATTTAGCAGAGTTTGGAGAGTGTCATGGCCATCTGGATGACAGCCGAATTGTGTGTGTGTGTGGGGGGGGGGGTGCCAAGCCTCTTCTTCCCTGGCGCGTATTTTTTGACCATCCTCGGCACCGGTCATTCATCCAAAATCTTCAATTGAATTTATTATGTCGTTGCAGATCCCGACAGCGAGTAGCGAGAGGTGCGATGCTCGACTGAATTAGTCGCCGAGGCTGGCAGAGACGTCATCACAGCGCAGGGCACGGCGATGGAAGCGCAGGAGGGGACTCGCGAGAGGTCCGAGGAATTTGTGACGGTGGTGAACGTTGCTCCCGTGGCCGAGAGCTTCGTCACCGTCCTGTCGATCGGCAATGGCAAGCCCGCGGGAGAGGATAGCGGATCCGATCCCGCCCACCCTGAAGAGGAGGTCGAGGTGTATCGTCTGCCGGGCGAGAGACTCGGCTTCGGTCTCAAGTTCGACGGCGGGAACAAGACGTCGGAGAGGGTGCGCCGTCTCTTCATCCAGAGCTGCGCTGAGCAGAGTCCCGCGAGCAGAGCTTCTTGCTCCTGGGGCAACCTCGGCGAGGGCGACGAGGTGCTGCCTTAACTTCACCCTCGATACTCACTTGTTATTACCCGAATAGTCGATTTTCGTTCCTACGCGATTAAGGATTCCGGTCGTTGATGGCGCACCGATTACGTTACGTCATTGGCTCTCGGCATACTCATCCCCCGCGATTTGAATATCATTTTTCAAGCTACATTGGCTTTATGAAAAAATATCCAACTAACGCATCAACTCGACAGTAATAGGCTCAAAGAAAGTAAACTTTGAATTAATGAATTACGATTGTTCATACCCATTGGGTATTGAGGATACCTTTGCAGTTCGTTAATGTTGCTGAATTACTAAATTCTAAACGCGCAAGTGCTTGCAACGTTTTTCCTCTGAGTTTCTTTCTTCTTTTTTGTTTTTTATTTTGTATTTCTGTTGTGTTTTTTAATTTATCGTCTCAGTATACTAAATATTAAAAGTGAAAATATTTAAATTGCCAGGATAGATGAGTGTATTATTATTATTTCTCAATGTAATGTCCCTTCTGTAGGTAAGTAATGGAGCTAACGATTTACAAATTCGTGATTAACGACTGTATTATAACGGTAAAGAAGGTTTCAAATATTAGATTTTCAACTCTTTTTTGCCATTTCGTTTTATGCCATACGAGCGAAAACTTATAAGCATAAATAATTATACTTAGGAATATCGTAGAGTTTTTAAATACTTTATAGCATACTTTTGAATTTGTCAATATTTTTTTCTTCTTCTTCAACGAATCGCAGTTTCGAGTAGATACGAGCTTAGATCCGATGGAAAAAATATTTGCTAATATTAAACTAAATTAGGTAATTAATTATTAATATTTTAAGAAGAATAAAAATTTTGTTGGTATGCGTGTTGGAAACAGATAGGAAACGACTATTTTACCAAACCTGTAAACTGTACATAACCGTCATATTTCAACTAAGATCGATGCTTCTTATGGAATGATTGCAAAATACACGCAAATGGTATCTTCATTTCCTTTCAATATTCAATCGAATACTCCCTAGTGTCCTTGTAATTGTAATTAATATTAGCAAATTTGTTCGAAAATACCTGAAGCTACAAGTAGCATTGGTCCCTTCGTATTCGCGATCCATCACACCTTCGATTATAAAATGCGCGAATCAGGAATGATCGAAGTTTATGTAAGTCTCGGTGATGATGCAGGTGCTGTCGGTCGACGGGGTGCCGGTCTCGCAGATGACGCGCCTCGACTGCGTGCGACGGCTAAAGGAGTCGCAGCTCGTGATAAAGCTGTCGGTGCGCTGTCGGGGTGCGCTCAGGCCCGAGGTTGTCAGCGCGGAACGCAAACCCGGGAGCCAGTTGCAGGGACAGGGATACGCCAAGAGTCCGCCGGAGTTACCAACGGCACCGCCACCCGTGCCACCCAGGAAGTCGAGATTGTCCGCTCAGACGACGAGTAATCGCGGCTCCGCTGACGGCGAGGCCAGTCCAGGTTATATCAACAATTTATTTTTCTGCATTTCCGTATATATAATTTTGGCATAATTGAGCGCTCGAGTCGTTAATTTTATATTCATACGTACCCGAGCTTTCCTGCTGGTGGGTAAAGCTTAATTAACCTTTCGTTTTAGAAAGTACGGCAAAAACGACTGAAGGTAGCTAAACGCCCTGTCGACACGCTTTAGTACAAATTGAAAATTATATTAATAATTGTGGCGTTTAATACACAACACTTTATGTAGGCCTTTGTGTTACGGTCTTATATTTCGTATTAATTGAACTTGCACATTTTTCCACTCTATAAATGATGATGTGGAGGATATGTTACAATAGATACAATAATCAAAATAAAATGTATTACACTGTGAAGTGTGCGCGTTAACCATTAAATTAACCATATTATGTTAAAGTAAGAGAAATATATTATTCGTGTGGTTTTTATTATAAACATTTTACTGATTATTAAAAAAAGTTTATATTTATTTATTTATTACAAATAAATCATTGATTTGTAACTTATTTATTTTTTATTTTTATTTTTAAACTACGTTTAATATAATTTGTCAGTCATATATTATGTATTGATTATACTACTAATTTTTAAATATTTCTACTCCTAACGTAAATGAAAATTATTTCGAGGACTCCATTGTAATCCGAGTATTAAAAGCAAATAAAGACGTTAGTTCTGCTTTGAAACCATAACTTACTCAATATTAATTATATAATGACAGCCATTTAATTAACATAGGTTTTATGATTTTATCATTAAATTTTTATGTACTATGTAGTTAATAAGTACGTGGTGTATGTAATTCAATATCTAATGATTAATTGAAATGTAAAAATTATAACTCAAAATAATTTAATCGATTAACAATTATTAATATTATTTTATATTTGTAATGTAAAATTATACACAATTATTAGTAATTGTATTTTAAAAAGCTAATATCGATATTCTTTTTAAAAAAAATTTTCTTAATTAATAAGTGCAATAGCACATGGTATTATTTATGTAACTGTCTTAATTATTTTTCTTTCTTTCTTTTATGAAAATTAAAACGTCAAAGAATAGCGAAATTGAATAAATTTCAAACGTTCATGGCCGTTTTGCAAATTTAATGAAACTTAAGGTAGTTTGCACGAAAGATGCCATAACGTTTAGCTGGATACAATTATACTCATTGCATATAATTGCTTGTAGGAATTAAAAAAGCATGGGATAGTCCAAAATCGGTGGGATCATCACAAAGTGGCTCACCACAGTCACAAGGAAGTTTTCGCAGTGCAGCGAGTAGCATTAGGTCAAGTAATTACGACAGTTGCTCGTCTTCATCGGCGAAATGTTATTCCGAGTCGAAAACTGGCAGCCCTAAAGTCTCATTGAAACCTCACATATCTCCAGTAATTAATAAGACAAAGCAGGTATATCTTTAAAAATATTAATAACCTTATCATGCCTTATCGTACAATCGTTTCGTTTTTATAAGCAGTCATTGAACTAAATGAATAATAAACTCAAAGCGTGTCGTTATTAATTTATTATTTATATTATCAGTCCTTAATATCTAGGAACGAAAGAAAAGAAATCAACTTTAATAGGAATTAAATTAATGCAATATAGTCGTATACTGGCATATAAATAACTATTAAACATATTGATAAGAAGTAGCTATTATTCGTTACGAATAATTTTTTATTTTATAGTTATTTAAACGGACACTAAGAATTTAACATTTCTAATACTGCAGATATGCTTCAAACGAAGCAGAGTTATTCCTTTTTCATTATTATTTGAAAAACGTACGATTAAAAGTCAAGTTTTCCGGATCATTTAAACCCAATTACAATATATTACGATCTCCTCAATGAATCATTGTTTAACGAAAAAGTAATAAGCCAATCTACGCTATACCATAACAATGCCTTATGGTCTCTTCGTAAGCAAACCAAGAGACAACAAGACCATCGTAACCAACCTCTTACTCACGTAAGCATGTTTCTTACACCCCCCCACCCCCTAGAACTCCCAATATATCTTAGTCTCCTTCTTACGACCATAATTCCAATTACCCAAGACTTACCGTTACGTCTAGCACACACTCATAACGCAGGAACTTTTGCAGGAACTGCCCCCGGAGGCCCAATCCTATCTGGATGCGCGCTCACAGGATGGCTCGAGTAACCACGGCAGCACCTCCGACGATACCAGCAGCTCTCTCTCGACCGTCATCGAACGTTTCTCAAGCTCCGATCGTTTTTCCATGACCTCGACCTTTTCGACCGCCGCGGAGCAATCGTCTCATCCACATGGTCCACTCGACGATAACCAAGCCAATAGCGACATTCTGCTGGACAGCGGTATCGTCGGCCTCAGCAATCCGGACTTCCTGCTCAGCCGTCTCGCCAATTCCGAGGCGCGAACTTTCGTCGAGTCCCGGGGCGACGTCGAGCTCATAACAGCCGTTGTCGCGCCCAATACCGTCGTAATCGAAGAAACACCAACGCTTCAGCCACCCCTTAGTTTCCAAGATGCTCCCCTCAGCTACGGCCACGAGCCACGTCCAGGGATTTTTTACTCAGCCGATCTAGCCGCGGACTCGAAGACCCACTTCCGACCCATAAAGGACGACGCCGAGCTCGTGGAGAAGGTGTTCAACGGCGCAGCGAAGGAAGCCCCACCACTGCCGACGAGGAATCACGTGAATAGAATAGCGATCAATCAGCAGTGGCATCAGGCCCACGCGGACAATTCGGATAATCGAATGCCGGTCTTACCGCCGAAGCCCATGCCCAGAAAGGAACTGAAATCCAAGAGAAAAAGGCCCCCCCCACCCCCACCCCC
>NW_011948416.1:8163337-8167718 GCF_000503995.2 Ceratosolen solmsi marchali | reverse complement strand
CCGATTCCCGGAGTCAGAGACTTGAGTAACGTGTCGAGGAGGCGCGACAAGACGCTCGGTAACAATGAAGTTTCTCACGCAATTGACAATTTTAATGACGTTATTGACGACAGGGAGGAAGTCATCGCGGATGACGAAGATAAGCCGAGAAGCTTGGAGGAGACGAGCGACATCGAAGCTAAAGAAGAAATCGTGGCCAATGATGAGAATGCGAGGGGAAATGTCGAAGAGATCGAGCTGCAATATAAGACGAACAAAGTGCTGGAGATTGTCGAGATGAAGAAGGCGAAGGCTATGATGCTGCAGAAGGAGCCCTCGAGGACCTCGGAAGATTGCGAAGTACCTGTAGGAGGGGCGAATGCTTCTGCTTACGACGATAGTCCGCAAAAGAGTTACGCGATCGATGTGGTGGAGATGACTAATAGTGTTAATAGTAAGGGGATCGCGGACACGAGCACCTCCAGCCCAGTTGCCATTGAGCTCGAGGACGTCAGCGATGACGAGGGGGGCAGAGTTTCAAACGAGGCGAAGGAAAAGAAGGAGACGAACGAGAGGAACGGGATGAATGAGATGGTGGATGTGGGGGAGAAGGACGAGATATACGAGGATACGCCTGTAATCGACTTTGAGCTAAGAAAAGTTGCGGGGTACGGGTCGAGTGAGATTGATCGGCTCGACGAGGAGAGCGATGAGGATACGCGGTTTTTTCAAGGGATGAAAAACCAGGCGACTGACGATATTGACGGTGATGAGGATGATATGACTGACGAAAGCGATGACGACGATTACTATTGGCAGAGCAATTTGGCGACTATTGGCGAAGAGGAAGAAAACAATTCGTTGGAATACGACAATGCGTATGTTTCAATATCTCGATATGTTTAGTAATGGTTGCAAGCCATTTTATGCAATTGTTGAAGAGCAGAAAGGAATTGCGAACGTCTGGTCGAGCCGCTTATTAATGCCTGTCATTTACGTAAATTGCTATTTCGCGTTAGGTTACAATTATTTAAAAAAAAAAAAAAGTATAAGATTAATTTTTTTGATAAATGTACTGTAGGTATTCATTACTATAAGCAATTATAACCGATGATCTACATCATTATATCATTACTGTAACCGGGAACTTATAGTTTCACGAGTAATTATTTAATTTGTAAAATTAACTGCTATAACGGCATAGAATAATGATACACAAACACGCGCGCACGCACGCACGCACACGCACACATATAAAAGAAATTTTCTACCGACCAATTAAAACATGGAATAAATTCAATCACTGATTCGATATTAATTAAACTAATCCATCACCTCACTCATTCTCTACTCTCATAATTATATGAGTTCAAAGTATTTGACAATTAAAAAATATGTAATTATGCTACAGAATATCATTTTCAAATACTGAATTATATAGGATTTATTTTATCGGTATTATTATATAAATAAGTCATTATTAACAATGTATTTTTGTAATTTTTAGATAGAGTAAAAATATAAGTATCATAATTTTTTTATTTTTTTTTTTTTTTTTTTTTTGTTAAGTATCAGTAAACTATTTAATTTATATTTATTAAGTTATTTATTGAACGTGTTTAAAATTATGTACTTCGAACGAATTTGTATAGTGTAATTATGGTAAATTATCCATCTGCTGTGAAATTCAGAATTATTCGTAAATAATATAAACTTTTATTTCTAAAAGGAGTAAAATGATATAAAAAATAACATTTATAAATAAGTTTAATTATCTACTGTTAAATTATGAACTATATGTGTTTTTATTAATATAAAATTCTATTAGAGTTAATAAAAAATAGTTGAACATGATTCAAATATTATTTTCTCCACTTCTATTAACGTTTTTTCATTATTAATAAATGGTCGAGGACGAATCAGTATATTAATTATATGCATTAATGAAATATTAATAGATATCTTTTGTTAAAAATTCATTAAAATTAAGGCGCTGAACTACTTTTCTGCAATTCGACATTTTTATCATTTGAGAATTTTATAAATTTTTTTTTCAAAGTTTATTTGCGTAATATTAAAAAATTTCACATATTAGTTACTAGTTTAAATTAAATGTTGATGAGTTGTATTTAGAAGAAAAGGAATTTTCCAGTTTTCTGCGTAATAATAATGCCGATAAAGTCATTTTCTGCAAAAAATTTATATATATTGTGTAAAAAGCAAATTAAAATTTGTATTAAATTTTCGTTTAATTCTCAAATTATGATGAACTGGTTACAATAATTCAAGTAACATTCGATGAAAATGATCTATAACAGTTGATAGTAATTAGATGAAAAATTCTTACACATATGAAAAGTTCGTGTAATGATATCTAGTTAAATAAAAAATATTTTATATTTTATATATTTACGAGCAATGTATATATGTATATATATATATATGTATATATTTGTTTACTTACACTTTAACATATAAATGTAAATAATATTAAGCATATAAAATTTTTTAGATACAAGACAGAAAATGTTGTGTCAAACGTTCATTTTGAACTACAGAAATATTTGAACGGAATTGTAATAAGAACTAGAATAGAATTTTATAACAAGATTCATCTATTAATTTATTCATTAATTCTGTATTTAATAAGCTAATAGATTTACAAATTATCATGAAATTGTAGTAAGCGTTGAAAGTAAAATTACAACTTCCAATAAGCTGAAGAGTTTTATCATATAGTTATTAAAGAACGGAAAACATGCGTGAAAAAATATTTATAAGCCTTTATCGACATTAAAGAGTTTACTTTTTCAATTTAAACATGCAAATAGCCACTTTGATACTTTCGGTACGTAAATACAATTCACAATTTCATTGCAATTACTTCATTGATTACATTTGGAGGTAATCAAATATCAAACGTCTTATATTAAATATTAAATAGCTAATATCTTCGAGGATACTTAACATTATTTTATAAGTAAAAATGTGGTTCGTAAAAGTAATAAATTAAAATTTAGAGCAAATAATTATAATTTATTGCAACTACATAAACTTCTAATTATCTATTGTCGATAACAGAAGAAGCTTTTCTCTATAATTTCGTAATCATGCACTTCCTAGTTGCTACATAATTATATAAAATTATCAAGGACGTTTTAGAATTAGGTCAATATATTAAAATATCTATTTATCTTTAAATAATAACGACATTAAATTGCTACGTTATTATCATAGGTAGGTGAACAAATATATATTATTGTTAGCATTGTAAGAGAAATATATATGTTTACTACAAATATATAGTAAAATGATTCTTAATAAAGAATATTGCATATTAAATATTTAATTATAGTAAAAAAACTAACATTTTTATCATTGTAGCAATGAAGATCATCTTCCTGCTTTGAAGTCAACTGATAATCTGCAAATTATTGAGCATATGATTGAAAGTGCACCAGGATACTTGGATGAAAATGGTAAGTTTTAAGTCTTATAAAGTTTTAATTTACTTTCTTCAAAACATTCAGAACTTATAATAAATGTGCTTCCTTACTCAATATTAAAAAAAATATATATTATGAGATAAATAAACATGATATACTGTCTCATATTTGTAATTTGAGATTTCTGAAATAATGAAAACGATATTTTCTGCCATGTCAATTACTTTTATGTCAATATTATTTTAAAGGAATTAAATGTATGAAAAGCTGAAAATAAAAAATTCTATCGAAACACAATATTCTCTTATATATGTTATGCATAGGAAAAGCTTCATCGTTTCATATAATTTCTTCTAATATCGCTTCATTCATTTAAAGCGGCAAGTAAAAAAAATTTTATTTAGACAGACAATAGAACGAGAAATATCCCTTTTTCTAATGTATTTCTAATAATTTCAAAAACAATAAGAATTTAACTCAAAGGCCGATTACAAATCAAGAGATTATTTCATTTATATATATTATTAAGTAGCGTAATTATTAAATTGTGACTTATCTATTAATCAGTGATTCAACTAATAATTTAATTTAAAATATTACATTACTTTTATATTTAAGATGCAATTATTATTTGTCCGTATATTTATCAAATAATGATAGATCGTTGTATTTAAGACCTTATTAAGTAGATCGTTGCTTTTAAGTTTTACAAATTTACAAAATTTCAAAAATATTTACTTACTGGTTCGACTGGTGCGGAAATTTCTCTTACACCGTCAAACATTATTTGTAATATTTCGTAGATATCCTTATATGAAAAGAAAATTTTTGTTTTTTTATGCATTTTTAATCAATACTACCTTACTTTTAAGAGAAATAATACAGTAGTGTTGAATAATAATAATAATAATAATAATAATAATAATAATAATAATAATAATAACAATAATAATCAT
>NW_011948416.1:8155837-8160837 GCF_000503995.2 Ceratosolen solmsi marchali | reverse complement strand
ATTCATATCAATCTATTATTACCATTTGTTTCCCATGCCATTTGTTCGCTAATGTATTCCTACTAAACCGAGCTTGATCATTGAATATTTTACGCGGAAAGGACGAAGATGAAGCAGCGGATGAAGATGAAGGAGAAGCAATGCGTTAAAATAGTTAAAAATAGGTGTCGATGAAGCGTAGCCCCGGTATAGAGTTCTAATTCTGGATCGAATCGAATGATTTTACCAAGAGAAAGTGCAATTCGTATTGACCTCGTTACATAATTCAATAGCATAATGGCAGGATGAAAAAAGATGCTAGCGCAAGGATATTCAGAAATCCGTTCGGAAATCTAGATTGTGATAATTCTAGAAAATTGAATGACTTTTTAGATACATTGGTAATGATGCGAGTAAAGTAATTTAGAATCGGGAAAATAATCATTTATCCCCAAAAGAAAAAAGAAAAAAATTCAATTTTTAACAAAAATTCAAAATTTTAACAATGAAAACCTACGTAAAATTGTAATGCGTATTGATTTTTAATTTTAATTGCGTATTTTAATTGTGTATTGATGAGAAAAGTTTTGGTATAATTTTTGTTTGCTTGTTTCATTCAAACGTTTAATTATTGTATACGAGCCATTGCGTTACTATCCGATTTAAAAAAATCATCTCATCCAATATGATTTTCAATTGGAATTCACATTAAATGTTGCGCGCCTACGGTACTTGAAAATATGGTCGATAGCAAAAGTCACGCTAAATTATATTCTCCCTCGATGAAGCGAGCTTTTCGCATAAAAATTTGGAATTATTATCGTTACCGATACCCAATTCAATGATAATTTAGCAATTAAGACGATATTACCCGAGTGACGTCCTACATATTTCCGTTAATAATTTCAACCATCCAGCATCCAATTTAAGAAAATCGCCCATGAAAGTAACAAGATTTCATTCAAAGCCAATATATATATGCGCATTGTTTTTCGTAAAATATCACCCCCCCCCCCTCCCCAACAAACCGCCACTATTTCCAATAGATTACGAGAAGGAGGAGGAGTAGGAGGAGTAGAATGATCGGAGAAACGAACACAGTCGCAGAAAAATAGAGATTACCCGAAATAGGAAAGTATTTATTGTAGGAAAAGACGTACACTTAATTTCACTCTATTAATAACTCAAAGCTCGCTAAAGTATCGAGCAAGTTATCTTTAATAACGTCGCTCAATCAAAGCTCGCGTCCGCGAAAAATGCAAAGTAATCGCCGAGATTGCCGAGAGCGGGTCTCGGTAGCTCCGAGCGCCCCGTCTCCTCCATACGAACAGAGTCCATTATTTTTATGACCTTTGGAGGAGTAGCGTCGAGCGCAGGACAATCGCCTCATATTGCAGATTTCGCCACCACGTAATTAGCCATAATTCGCCCGGTCGTGCGCTCCAATAAGACACTGTTTGCACTCCCGGGGCGCGGGCCATTATTCAATTATCTCTCCTAACGACGGCGCGCCGTGCAGATTACGTGGCCGTTGGTTGACGAGCGGCAAAGGCGGGAAGGACGGGAAGGGCCGGGTGGGGGGTGTAGGAGTAGGGCCTCATCGATGTGTGCGTCCGTGTGAAAGTGGCACGCGAAAACAAGTGCCGATTGGATTTTCCGATGGTGCGCGGGCCGCGGGCCAGAGCTTGTCCCGACTTTTTTCCCTCGCTTCGTCAGAGGTGTGGGTACGTGTGGCGGGGGGATGGGTTAATGGCTGCTTTATCGAGCGCGTATTTCGGCCTCGTGATAAATTTATGGCGCCGATGTAATGCTCCGCGTGATGCGGCTATTCAATTATTATTTTAGCGACGCGCCACATAGTTTCGCAACGTCGCGAAAAATCGGTCCTCGTTAATAATAATCCGCTCACGGAATGTACAGCCGAATTAATAAGTTGGATTGTTTGCGTTGGTTGGATAGTCGTTGAGTCTGAGTCGGCGTGCATCTATCATTTGGCATTGTCGGTGCAATCGTTTTTCAGAGGTTTCGTTGAACCTTGGGTCGTGCGCCGGCGCTGAGTAATAAATGCGCCGCCGCGGGCGCGACGTCGCGGTTCCCCCTCCCCTCCCTTTATTCGGGGTTATAAATATTTCAGGTCAAAGGCTGGGTTCTTCATTGCCATTTGTTACTGCTGCTACCGAAACGATAGCGCGTCTATTTGCCGGAGCTAATATTTTTGGGATACATCGGCTCGCATCTTAAAAATGTCCTTGCAGTATTCGGGAAAGGAAGCGCGAGGGACGAGAGGGGGAAGAGCGAGGTGTGGTTGCCGATCTTTAATTTTAGCGTCGATGCAAATGAATTCTCAGCGAGATGAATTCTCAGAGAGCTTCTTTTACGGTTTTGTTAATGTTTATTAGCAGTGGCGGTGAAGGCGAGATTGCGGTGAAAAATCCTAATAATAGCCAATAAAGTGAGTTACAAGCGACTGCTGAGGAGAAACGAAGATAAATTCGATACGTTTTCTTCTTATATGACAGTTAGAATTGAGCCCCGAGTCACGGCAATTCTCGCATAATTAGTAATTATAGGTAATTATATTCGTAATTTCTAAGTCTTTCTTAATTCGTAATTCTGCAGGATAGAATATTATGTTTAAGGAGCAGTTTGTATTATATGGATAAATATGATAGGATCGTCGTTCTGTTTATATTTGGCTTATCTCGCCGCTTTTGTTTTAAGCGCTCGTGAAACTTTTGTTTATTCTACTATTACTATATTAGATCATTAATTATTCGCTCGAAAATACGATGACGATGTGCAAAAATAGCAGCAATAATTACGATAAAAGCATCGCTCGTATAAAATACTAATAATTTTCTTTATTCTGCCTGGACTTGTTTTTACGTGTTACGATACAGATTATATACCCTGAAAGTGACATAATTTATCTTTCTATAACGTTGAATAAAATATCGACCTAACGAAATATTGAAATAAATTTTTCGTAAATTTTATTATTAAGTGCTACATGATTATATTATACTCTTAAATATTATTAAAAACTTTATTATCCTGATCGGATGGAATAATTAATTATAAAAGAATTTTCAATGACAATATTATGATATTATTGCGCAATAAGAGAAAATTAAGACCCTAACGACTTGGAATTAATTATTCCATTATGCAAAATTCTATAATAAACTTTCAATTAATTCTCAAATCTTTAAAGAGGGAATTTGTTGATGGGAAATTAATACTACGTTTTGTAATCCACTGGAATGGCATAATTCGTTTATTTATCTGAAATGCGATTGCAATATGCTTTATCGGTAATTCCTTTTGGAAAATAAAGGATAGTTAGGTTTCTAGTTGTCAACAAAACCTACAATCTTTTTGTTTGCAATTACCCCCCCCCCCCTCCCCCTCCCCGCCCTTCCCACGTACACGCCCCACCCGCCCCGCAAATCCCACCCAACGATCCAATGCATTTATATTTGCTTTAGGAAATGGCAATTTAGCTATCGTCGTTAAATAATATCCATTACTTTTCTACCGATAAGTCAATCGCTTGCATAATTACAATCTATAATGGCATTTATTCAAGCCCTAGCGCGCACTTTATCCATTCACAATCAGTCTATTCGTTTAAAATAAACAATGTAAGCAATATCTTGTATCAAAATCATAAACAATGAATAATTTACACCAAGAAAGCTCCTCTTTATCGAATCTCACGGGATAACATTCTTTCGCAATAACCTAACCCACCTTATGTCTAACCTCTTCCTCCCGCGCAATTTCTTGATTGATTACCGTAGCCCGCACTTACTGCACCTCTGATTACATTTTAAAGTGCACTGGCTCTCACCCTAACGACTTGCTGAATAATCGTGGATACAAGAGGATTAAGTACATCATTCATAAATAAAATGTAGTTTCTCTCTCGACCCCTCTGTCTCTCACTCACGATAATGCTCAGGCAAAATAATAAATTATATTATAAATATTGGCCATACGAATGTTTCGCTGCGATAATACGATTCTTTATGGAGAAATTATCTAAGTACAATGAGAAATCTCCATTTTCATGCATTGCATTAATCAAATAAGCTCGATCGATTAAAGTATCGATTCGACTTTTTTTTTCTTTTCTTTTCTTTTTTTCTTCGTAATTATGTAATTGGTAATACAATTATATTAGAATCGTGGCTGCTGGAGAGAATAATGTTTTTTTACGGCAATGAGTAATTTTGAATTAATTATCCGTTGGTATGCTCGAAACGAAATCTGACTCCTATCAATACTAGACAAGAATAACAAACAGCTTTACGGACAATTGAACATCTAATGTAACAAGTTTATTATACACGATAGTGAATACATGACGTGATGGAGCTATCGAGTGTTACTCGTCAACAAACTTCACGAATTTTGTGAAAGTTAAATGCACAATTGCTTTATCAAACGTTACGTGCTCAAACAATTCGTTCAAACTATTTTACAGTATACATTTGAATACAAGCGTTTTCACATAATCGCAGGCAAATTAAATTTTCGATTCTGGTTGTCCGATAATAGGGACTTCTTTCATCCGATTGTACTACTAGAATTGCAAAACTAGTTGCCATTCCCACCAAAGACGTCACAAAGAACGAACGTTAAAGTATGTCGATCGAGCAATTTTGAGGAGTAATTGAATCGAATGGATTTCCCATATTCTACGGCTATGGCCAAAGAAGCTGAATTTCGTTAGGAAGAAAAGCACGCGTGAACTTGCCATCTCACAATAAATGGCGCTACGTTACACCTTGAGAGAGTGAATGAGTTGATTGTGAGAAAAAGCACAGCCTATATTGAATTGAGCTAAGGCATAATGTGGGTGTGTGCGCGAGTGCGCGAACTGTGAGAGAAAGAAGGTAGTATAGTAGCTGCTACGATAAACATGTCGGTCGCTCTTTACGAGAGCAAATACATTGAGACGTTGGACGAGGCGTTACGTACGCGACGTGTAGATGAGCGTGGAATTTATTTTTGAC
>NW_011948416.1:8151552-8155827 GCF_000503995.2 Ceratosolen solmsi marchali | reverse complement strand
AATGCATGCTTTAATGGGAGCTCGATGGTCGCAAAAAGAACAACTCCAATGGATGGAGACGTTTTTGTCCCTTGTCAAGCAAGCCATCCTAAGAAAATGAAAGTAAACGTCTAACGACGAGCGAGTGCATCTCCAGCTTAAAAATGCACAAGCACTGCTCGACAATAATCCGCGGAACACGTATATGACAATGGCGCGCCATTTTTCATAATAATTTAATGAAATAATTTCGAAAACTGCGGCGAATTCTACGACTTTTTATAAGCTAAACGTTCGCAGACTCATAGGGCATTGTGCGTCGTTCAACGAACGAAGGATTTTGGTAAGAAAGTAAGATAGGACGATAAGGGATGGAAAATACACATTATTGGATTGGACAGTCGCCTCCTTCTATCATCGTGGAAAAATATGCGCGCGAACGAGCTTGCGTGATCGAGTGCTCTTTTGTCGATCGGAAAAGGGTCCATGACTGATTTACATTAATAACCCGATAGTTTCAGATGCGGTAGTATGACTTTTCGTGGGGACGCGCAATTCCGGGAAAAGGGGAACGCGGGTGTTCCGAAGAAAATGACGTAAAATTAATAAATCGCCGACTTTATCGAGCCCCCGAGCACAAAACATGATTGGATGTCTTTGTTTTCCGCGAGCATATGGGCGCGCGCTGGCGCTTCAAATTGATTATGGAAGCTTTTTGCTAAGTGAAAAATTATCGATTATTAATGCCGCATTATAATGAATACCTTATATATATATATACGCGCGCGCGCGCGCGCGCGCGCGTGTGTGTGTGTGTGTGTGTGTGTGTGTGTGTGTGTGTGCTTGTATTATGTTAGGCCGGCGAATTGAGATATCGCCTTTGTTGAATGAAAAAAGGAAAAAAAGTCGCGCTCACGACTAATAGAAAGATATACAAAGCAATGAGCACTCGACTGTTAGTGTGTTAAAAAGCGGCATTTACTTATACAACATACGATGTTAATATATAAATATACAATAGGCATTAAAAATTTTTAATTGAATGCCGCGATAAATTGCTTAATTTTATTCGGCGTGCTGATAAAAGAACGGGGCGGGGAGAGGGAGATCGGAAAAAGCCGCATAGCCTTTAACGAACGAAAATAAATGATCAAGTAAGTTTCGCGGTAAATAATTATTTAACATTGAATGTTTAGCTCTGTGAAATAAAGTAATCACGTCCATCGAAAGTTCTCTACTTAATTTAGTAGGGTGTAATGAGAGTACTCGGCATCGGCGTGCTCTCTCCAAGTATATCGATCATTTACAGTTCTGTAAAGAAATCAACAAAAGAACGAAAAAAACAAAAACGGAAAAGACCATAAAACAAAACCAAAATGCAAAAACAAAACAAAAAATGGCCATTCGTATCGTTAGATACGAATTGCCTTCGTGCGGCTAACCAGTGTAACGACTTAAATGTAACGCAAATTCCGTAACACAAGAATCTCATTAATGAAGCACAAAAAGCCATAATCTCGAGGCAATTAATAAATATTCCGACTCTAATGCACACAAACAAAATTCAATTAATCACGTTCGAACATCGACCGCTCATATCGCTCTTTACAATTAGCCCCGTACCGTCTTGTACCTATCACGCGGTACGGGGCAGCACGGGCATCCATTTTTTTCTCCTTCCCTCCCCTCCCCTCCCCTCCCCTCCCCCTCGCCACTTACCCATAATCCCCCCTCCCTATCACTCTCTTCTTTGCCTTTTCTCTATCTCTCCTTCCTTCGTACTTCTCTCTCGAAACGGCCAGATTACATGCCCATCTCCCATCCGCGCTAACGTATTAATCAAAAGTCCTCGTCGTTGTTGACAGCGGCGTCCTCCACCTTATATCAGCGTCGAGCCGAAAAGGGGAAAGAAAGGGATGAGGGCCACGGTACTCGCAACTCAAACAGTATGACATAATTCCATTACGCGGCGCGTCGGTAGAGGACAAAAAGCCAAGTGGTACCTGGGGCGGGGGTGAAAGAGCCACGGTAAGAGCAAAGGCAATTTTTCATTACAATTAATCGACTCGCATAGCGATCCCCCGCTCGCCGCCTTCCTTATCTGCAGATCAGAAAAACATTTCCGGGCTTTCTCTCTCTCTCTCTCTCTCTCTCTCTCTCTCTCTCTCTCTCTCTCTCTCTTTCACACACTCGCGTATTTCTCCCGTAGCCGAAGGTTCAACGAACGTGCGGCCCCTCGCGCTCATTGACAGTCCACTTTATTCGCGAGCGCACACACATACGCGCCCCCGACCACGATGAGGACGTTTATTTTTCAATCGAATCGTCCCGTTTTCAGGGACAGAGGCGGTGCTGCTCTATTACCCTCTATTACCTTCGCTCCTTCAAATGGCTCTTTACCGTATTTGCTTTGTCGAGTGCTCGTGTCTCCTTGTCGAAACAACATTTTTGCTCTCTTCCGTTACCCCGCGCTCGTTATTACAATGCTCGTTACTCTTTACGACCTCGCCGGCAAATGCCTAACAAATGCTCTCTCTCTCTCTCTCTCTCTCTCTCTCTCTCTCTCTCTCTCTATCTCTTAACGTACTTTTCCAATAATCACTCGACAAAGTTAAACGACCAGTCGAATTAGCGGAGATTCAGCAATGATAATCAGAACGTGTACGCGACGACAAGATCGCGTATCTATAACGGACTCCACTGACAGCCGATATCAATCAACTTTCCGTACACGATCCATAAATCCACGTTATGTTTGAGAAAAGGCAATTAACGGTGATTCGATATAGCGGTCATTTGGGAATGCCGGTAGCCGTTGCATAATTAATTCTGTAAAGTGCGATATTTCGCGGGCCCCTATCGTCATTTCTCAATTCTTCGCCGTCAAAAAGTGCTGGAGAAGAGGCCCTGGCTCGATAAGAATTTCCTCGTCATCAAGTTTACTCGATTTTTCATGCCCCTTACATTACACGGCCATGAAAAAATCTCTACGCTAATTTAATGACGACTTAAGGTGCGTCAAACGTTCAGTTACCGACACTTTAAAACAATTTATTCTCTGGCATTTTTCAACTAATAAGACCTAGTGCGTTCGTTGCCCACGGAAGGGGGAACACGGCTAGGAGCTGAATACGTCGGCGTCGTTCATGACGAGCTAATTGGCAAATCTAACTTCGAGTTAATTCAAAGTCACGGAGAACATCACTCTCGGGGTCATGCAATGGACAACACTGAGAAAAATTCCACCCCCACCCCCCACCCCATCATACGCGAATTACGATCACTATTTCTTTATCTCGTTACGTAAGACCTTTCTCGATAAATGCCAGCGGTTTTACGAACTTTATCTCGCATTCCATTGCCAACGGGCTTCCTCCCCTCCCGCTCCCTTAACCACCAATCGTACAACGAACATTAGTTCCGCTCCCCAGTCACCAGCCTTATAACCCACTAGCGTAACATTTATCACCACTCGATCCCTTCCTCTTCCAAGCAAGAACAACGACTATCCCCGCACGCGTTATCGGCCGAGTCGAATGCGCTCCTTTGACTTTCAGGCTTCGTCGCCGCTCCAAGCCTTCGTCTCTTCATCAAAACATTTATCGATCTTGACCTACCGTCGCCCATCCCACGATCTTCCCACTTCCCCACTTCCTCCCACCCATCCCTCCTATCTCGCGCTTCATTCCACGATTGACGCTCACGCTACGCGTCCCAAAGTCCAACCTCCGCGAATCGCCACCACAATGACTAACGAAGCACGCGGGTGACTTCTCTTCGTCGACCTGTCTTAGCGCGTTAGATGGTGCGTTAGAGGTGAAAAATCGCTTGCCGAACACCCAATGTTCTGACTGCGCATTCGTTAGGATCCCGAAGATCGAGGCTAGAGGCAAATTTGGCCGTTGCTCGGTCTCGCACGTTGCATTCGGCGCATTGGCGACGAGAAGTTCTGCTTTGGCTGACGGGTCAAACGACTGACTCTAGGTCGTGTGTGCAAATGCAACGCGAGAGGAGGCTGAGTGGGGGTGGGTGGAGTGGAGTGTCAGGGAGCGGCAAGGAGGTGGTGGACGGGATGAGGGAGTGAGGGGCAGCAGGAGGTCGAAGCGCGCATACAGAGTGGAGGGACGGCACCGTAGCGACGAAGGAGCCGCTGGGATTCTGTGCTGGGGCTCTGTGTCGGTGCCGCTCGGCGGCTCTCGGCACGGCGATGGCATGGGGCACTCCAGTGGCTGACCGCTCTCAAGGTCTTTCTCTCTTTCGCTCTCCCTCATTCTCCCCCCCCCCCCCCCAACCCCC
>NW_011948416.1:8133782-8151507 GCF_000503995.2 Ceratosolen solmsi marchali | reverse complement strand
TCACTCTCTCTCTCTCTCTCTCTCTCTCTCTCTCTCTCTCCTTCACCTTCTTTTCTTCTTCTTCTTCTTCTTCTTCTTCTTCTTCTTCTTCTTCTTCTTCTTCTTCTTCTTCTTCTTCTTCTTCTTCTTCTTCTTCTTCTTCTTCTTCTTCTTCTTCTTCTTCTTCTTCTTCTTATTCGTCTTTTTCTTCCTCTTAGTCTTCTGCTCCTTCTTTTTCTTCGTCTTCTGTCTTGCTCTACCGTTCTCCCTCTCGTGCTCGACTATCCCAATCGAACCTCGGCAATACCGGCATATTACCCAAGGCTATATAATATGCCCTTCTCGTGTGCGTATGTATGTCGATTCCATCTATTTTAACGTGAACACCGAGGTTCGCCTATATTTTTTGCTCTTTTTTCACTCTTGAACGACTTGAGTATGCTTAGGAGCGTAAATGATGAAAGGGGAGAGTGAGCGAGCGACAGATAGACGTACAAAGAGAAAGAGAGAGCGAGAGGGGAGGGGGGATACAGAAAAGAGAGCGTAAGTGAAAGAGATGCATTTGTGAGGTAATGTTATGTGAATTATCAAGAGGAAGATCTTATGTTTGGAAGTTTCAGAAATAATGCCTTTAAAGTCATTTTCTTAGTTTCGTTTGCGTCGAAATCTGCCAAATATCAAGAATTCAAACATTTTTCTCTTTAATGTAAAAGTCGATTTTTGAAGCGCGCACGACGGCTCAAGCATTTACGAGCATTTTAGAGGAAAATATCACCATGATCCATTCGATATTTATTGAAAATGATGGCCAATGTTTATAAATACTTCGACCGATTTTCAAAATAAGTTCGGAAAACCTGATTTAATCTATTTGACAACGATTTCAGCTTAAATTAGCGAGCGTGTAAGAACGCAGTAAGTATCGGGCCTCGGTGTTTCATATTTTAAAATGATTGCTTATTTTCGAAAAAATCTAGCAACCGTGTATTACAACAACTTTATATAAATATATGGCTATAAATTTGTAGACTTATTACATATATTTTTATATAAAGATACAGTCTCCGGCAGAAGTTTGTAAGTAGCCTTAATGTAGTATGGCAATATTCTTGGGCATCATTATCGAAGAAGCAAACGTTATCCATAAGCAGTTTTTTTCGAAAACTAATTTAAACTATTTATGAAAAAAATGCTCGTACATGCAGATATATATTTTAACTTTCTATTAGTTTAACAAAGAACAATCGGTTTACAAATACATGAATAAATTGTTATGCATTAAATAATCATAAGTCAGAGTATTGTTTTCAAACCTTAAAGCATTTACTTCTTAATGCGACAATTACTGAAAGAAATTTTGTTACGATTGAAAAATGTATTCGATGAAAAAACAGACCAAAGTTTATAATAAATTGACTGCGGAGTTGTAGGATATGTGAAGAAAAAAGCTTTTTCCAAACTTTAATCTCTCATACATAAGAGCATTCAATTTTTATAGTATAATGTAACAAAAAGTATCCGACAATTGCTGCACATTATATCGCTCGTGATTAATTTATTTTTCAAAATTATATATTACATCGAAGCAGGAATATGTTTGGGAAATAATCATACCTGTTTTTAGAATTATAATTAAACTTAAAATATACGTCCATATTACCTTGAAAAGTCGTCTAAATTCGTAAAGCATGCGCTCGGTTAGATTATTTAATTTTTAAAAATTTTTAAATTTTTAAAATTTTTTTGAATTTTTTTTTGTTTTTTGTTTTTTGTTTTTTTTTTGTTTTTTTTTGTTTTTTTTGTTCTTGCAAAAAGACGACCACAAAATGAAGATTAACTTTAAATTGGTAGTGAGGTTGTAATAATATATTTTTAAATTATTTATGGGAATTAAGTCTTGGCAAAAAGCGATTTCGAAACTATTTTTTAAAGACGATCCGTATGCAAGAACAATTTGTATAAAGATGATTTCAAAAATGGAAATATTCTTATTTTACCATTACATTTTACAAATTAAAAATTTTTATATAATTTGCAATATGTGAATTGCGGTTTATTTAATCCAATTAATTTCTAATATTAGACGAACATTATAGGAATGTGAGAAAATCTGTAAGAACTCGAAGCGTATACGTCCAAGTACGGAGAATGAATCAATTAAACGAAATTACGTCATAGTAGAATTTTTCCAAAGTAAAATTATTAGAGATAATAGTTGTAAACTGAAAGTAATCTCTTAATGCGTAAACGTGATTATTTAATCAAAGCTTACATAATATTTGTGCTTAATAATGCTGAGGAGTGTGCGCAAACATCTGCACATCCTATTATATTGGTCAAACTCCTACGCATAAATCCTTTTAGACTCAAAATAGTCTTTCCGTGGGTGAGGCTACCGTGAAAAATCATTTTCTGACAAAATCGGTTGCTAAGCTGCACATCAAGAGTCAAGAGAATAATATATTTACTGAATTATACTCGATGATGAATACTTCAAAGAGTGTAAATTGCTTATTTTAGAATGTGTATTGTTAAATGTCTTGGCATGTAAAAATTCAAATGGGTTTCCCACACTTCGGCAATAGCGTGAAATGGATATTAGAAAGTTCTCGGTTATACCAAGAACTAAGCTGCTGCTGCATTAATAAAAATACTTGTACTTTATACATCATAATTTAATAAAGAGATGTAATATAAATTATCAAATTAATTATATTACAATGTGCTTGTATTATTGGAGAATTATTATGAGAAGGTTAGGTGAATCGGAATGAGCATCGAGATTACGTGAATATTGGTAATAAAAAGAAACATAATACTAGTTCTAGTTTAGCGTGGAATTGAAATAAGTTGCAACAATTGCTTTTAATCTACCGCGAGGCTTAAATTATAATTACGCTTTAGCACAAAATCCACTGTTTATTGCAAGTAAACCTGTACCTGTATTTCCTATCGCTAATCTATAATATTACCTTACGTGTAATAAACTAACTGTTTAGTGATTTTAATATTAAATCTAATTTTAATACACAATCAAATAGTTATAATAATGTATAAAACCTTACAAAACTTAAAAACAAAACTTAAAAACAAAAAAAAAAAACAAAAAAAAAACAAAAAAAAAACAAAACAAGAAAAACTTCGTATTCACTATAAGATAAAATTCGAGAATAATTATCTATGTTGAATACATTAGAATCATTTGCATTATATACAACTATATCTTTTCATTTTATCATTCTTCAATATAATGAAAAATCTCACAATAAGACCTATTCGTAGAAGAATTTCAATTGCATTTGAATAATTACGATTTCTCCTTTATAAATCAGTTATACGTAATAACGGAGAAAAAAGAGGAATGACAAAAAAGAAAAAGAAAAAAAAAAGAGAAAAAAAAAAGAAAAGAAAAAAGACAGAAAGAATGAAAGAAGAAAATGAAAGAAAGAAGAAAGAAATAAGCGCATTATTGTATAATAAAAATACTCGTACAGTTACACCACACTATCTCTGAAATCAATGAAGTCTTCTCATCTCTGCTTGGGGAATATTAAATTAACAGTCAACCAATAAGAACATCAATCACGTACAATATAATTTTGGATAAAAGTCTAGAGATAATTTTCTAATATTAAATGATATTATATGCCTCCTCGAGAGTCCATAATTTAGCTATCAAATGTCGTAAAGAGAGATCAGAAAATGAACTAGAAATAAGGAACAACTGCTTAAGTTTGATACATATAAAATATTAAAAGCCTCATAAAACTTGCATTTGAATAGATTAAAATTTAAATTGGCTTCCATACAATTCTTAATAACGTTGCCAGGAAGCTGTCAAAAACAATGTACAATGTATAAAACATCATACAAACCCGCGTATCATGCTTTCGATAAAGTTTAATCGTAATTACCGATGCAGATAATAAGAAAACTTGGCAATAAAACTGTATATTACAGTTTTGCTTTCTTTCCTTCAATTAAACGCGCGGAAAAATAAGCTTTAAACATTACTGACACAGTTAGAATTCGTATGTTAAAGAAGCTCGCTTGGCACTTAGGTGGAAGAAAGTTCGCCCAATGAAATAAATATTTAATAGGATTTAAAGCTCCGACTCGAGTCATTTATTTAACTGGGATTCCCTCTCGCGCGACTAAACAATAAATTTGTCATCGCAATAAGCGTGGAAAATTTGCCGAACCGCGGAGGAAATGGCAAGGCCGTTTTCCACTTAAATTTAAGTTTAATGCTACAGAACAACACGGTGAGTTATAAACGACATGTATCACGAGAGATAAGGGGCCAAATGTAATTCCTTTCGCGGATTATAGATTAATAAATTATCAAAAATTTATCGCAAGGCCTCGCGCCTCTACTTTATAGAAAGTAAATCGCTCGTAACTGGTAATTAGGAAGCGTTCCCAACAGTGTCTGGAATGCGCATAAAATTACTTCATAAATAAACGTAATCATACACCTTTCGCACAGCCCTCGCGTAAATAGCGCCAATAATTGCCTCGAAAATTTCAAATACGAGCCTGTGCCCGGCGCACTTGTTCCCCTCGAACTTTCGACCGCGAGTCGCGTAAATTGTCCAGTGGATCCATACGTCACATTTACAAGCAATCGGCGCGATAAAGACGGCGAGTCGAAAAATTCGAGAAGCCCCCCGCGCATTCGAGCGACTCTTTGACGCGTAACGAAAATACGAGTTGGGTGAGGGTAGGGGGGATGGGGTTGGTTTGGGAGGGGGGGGGAGAGAGAAGGATTACGGTATCGTGGCTTATCCGTGGCCGTAACGAGATAAAAATAGCGAGGAACATTAGTCGAAGGGAAGACGAATAGACGCCAATAGGAGCGAGGATCGGGTGCACGAGAACCCCCGTCGACGACATTCCATCGCCCTACAAAAATATACGCAGCGTGGCTGGGGATCGAGGTGGTGAGGGTGGCGGTGAGGGTGACGGTGAAGGTGACGGGAACGGGAATGGGAACGAGGCAGGTGACGAGGACGGGGACGGGGATGGGGGCAGGGACGGGGACGAGGACGTGGATGGGGATGTTCGAGAGGCCGAGGCTTTACAGGAGGGAGTCGAGTTACAGGCAACTAGTATACTGACCCAATGATGACTGTTCCTTCCGTCCCACGAGGAACAACCGCTGGTGGGGCGATTAAGATGCAGGTCCAGGACAATGCGCTGCAGCCGTTACCACCGGTGCTGCTACTGCTGTTGCTGTTGCTGTTGCTGTTGCTGTTGCTGTTGCTCTTGCTCTTGCTCTTGCTCGCATTAAGCATCGTATTGATATTAATTTGCGGGGCCGGTATGGTAAAGTGTAGTGAAATGTGATCATTCTATTAATAAGCGTCTCGGGCGGTTGGCTTTTATTTTGCCTTCGTGCTCCGAGAGGCATAAAGTGGAATTTTAAATTAGTCTCTATAAACGTAATTCAAGGAGTACGGATTGCCAACTTAATTCTATGCGAGTACATTCTAATTATAATGAAATGTTAATTTAGTGAAATATATATGGATTCCCTGATACTTTATTCTACGAATCTCCACTGATGACTTATATATTTTTTAATAATCCTCGATATTATGTTGCACGATAAGAGATTAACGAGTAATATATATATATATATATATATATATATATATATATATACACGACTAGGCGCTGTACTGCACAATATTAATTAAATAAAGTCGCTTAATTATTGATAGATAATTATCATAATTAAAGGCAACCTTAAAAGTGTCTAAATATAACTACGCTTAAGATAAATCTGCCAAATAAATAAATATGCAAGTGCATCGAAGACTGCATAAGTAATACATTCGATTTTGAGCAATGATAAAAAAGAAAATTTTCCAGTTTTTATGACAGTTTGAAAACTTAATTAAGTACTATTTTTATATTATATACTTATGATAAAATTCAATTTGAAGCAAAAATCGACACACACGCGAGCGTATATATGATATTTTGTAGTTTGCGATTTAATGCCTTCGAGCGAATCCTTTCTTTCTTATCTGGGAGATAAAAATTTTAAGCCAGGTTTAATCTAGGTCGGTTATTTAAATTTTATTGTTAATTTATCGATATAATAATATTACATTTGATGTAAGAATAATATTTATTTTTACAACTAATCTAAATCTATAAGAAAATAATCTTCATAATTGTTAATGTTGTACTACAAGTCAATGTATTTAAATTTATAATGAAATAGTTATTAAATCGAGCCCTTAAAAAAAGGAAAAAAATTTTGACTACCTTTTTTATTGATTCTTTTTTGGTTTTTTGTTCTTAGCTTTTTCAAATAAAAGAATTATTATCTTTGAAGCGATTGTATAAAATGAAATATTATAATATAATAATAAAAATAATAATATTAATACTAATAACAATATAAACAACAACAACAACAACAACAACAACAACAACAACAACAACAACAACAACAATGACGATAATAATAATACATAGCGATAAAGTATATTGATATGAAAATATTATTTAGGATGTTTCAACAAATTATATAGAATATGCACATGTAAGTTATAGAAACTATAGGTTATTATTTTTGATAAATATATAAAAAAAATCGTATATTCGAATGAAAAAATTAGGTTTCTTTTATTTTAATGTAATAAATACTAATTCCAGTCTTTTATTAATAACTAAGTCATCAATTTCAGACAATTATATTTTCATGTAGTAATATGTTTTATTAGCGCATGCAAAATAATAGTTTCAACCATTGAATTTATAAATTTTGAAAAGATTCATAAGTCCATTTAATTTTAGTCTATCTTTATTCATGAATTTATTTTATAATCCGAAACTTTCTTAAATAAATTTAGATATAAAAATTAATTTGATAATAATATGTAAGTTAACGGTTTAATCGTTTTTACAATCATCATGAATGCTAATTGATCGAGCCATTGTTGTTTTAACGAGGTAAACTTGATGTTTATGCCTTTTCCCTTCGATATTCTCAAAAAAGGCGTTAAAATTTTCGCGTTTTATGAATAATTTTCTAATAAAGATGTTAAATAAAATTGAATTATATTTAGAAACTGATTCACTAAAAAAATAACTCGGATAAATCTTCCAGGAGATAAAGCTTTATTCAACTAAAAATCCCAATTCGATATCCTATTAATTATAACATTGTCTTGATTTTCTATGAAAATAAGGAAAAATTGTTCACCGTCTCAACGCGAATATCGCAAAGTTTAAAATACTTACAGGTTTTTGGAAAAAGACACTAGTGTTTTTAAACACTGAGCGTCGCATAATACTTTTAAAAAGTACTTTGAAAATATTTATTTTAAATATCGTTCGTTACATTAAGCAAAATGCTAATCTTATGATTTTCATAGGATAACGATACTACAATTTATCTTCACAGATTTGAAATCGTTGCTTTACAAAATTTTACCAATACGCATCGTTCGATCGCAATTTAGCCAGCCATATGACTAATAATAAACTAATGAAATGAATTGATAAGCACTAGTCGGCTGAGCACGATTTAACAAAATTTTCATAAATACCGTTTTTAGAGTTTTTAGAGTAAGTAGATGATCGTCTGTTCGTTTTGCTTTCTCGGCGAGGTGATGACGAGGTGATCTCGCGCCCGCCAATTCGCCAGTGACGACGGAGATGACAATCGAAAAATGATAAATGACATAAATTGTTATTATTCGTCTTTTGAGCTTTCCTCGCTCGACTCTCTGCACCGTTACGCATGCATGAGCATTGGAAGGCGAACCGAGTGTCGGTAGGTGTGACTCCATCCTTCAATCGGTGCTGCAACTTTGGGAGATATTTAAATTGAATTTCGAGGGCCGACGTGGTTTTTCAGCGCGACAAAGATGACGAGGTTGGGCGGGTCGGGGTGGGATTGGGACGATGAAACGGAATGTTCCATCCAGCGCGCCGTTTAGGGAAATCCTGTCAATTGCATTACCGTTAACTCGCTTTCGGTTGTCAAGGGATTCTTTCGCTTCTTGGCCAATGTGAACTTTGAAATATTATTCATCATTAGGCGCATATTTAAATATAAGCGTGACCGTATTTATTAACTTATCACTGACATTGAACGCGCAACGTCCTCTTCCCGTATGTAAAAGTGCCCGCAATAAAATTGAACGAAAAATGCTACATTAACAAGGTGTAGTTGAAGGTACAAGTTTTATATTAGACTTTCTCGTCTCGTGACTTTGGGCATTGCATCGCGAGTAGTAGATATTAGTCGTATCATTAATGCGCACACACGCGCACAGACGCACACAGACGCGCCCAAGGAAGATAGAGCATAGTCTTGTAAATTTCAGTAGTATTTTATCAGAATGCAAAATCGTAATTACTTACAATTGTTCAAAGTTGATTACATCGTACAAAGTGAGATCATCGGGTCCGCCTCTTCAGTATGTGTAATATTTTAAAGCACTCTGAAGAGTGAGCGGAGGTTTTGTACACGTGCACGTGAATAAAAAGCAAAAGCGTTATCAATGCCAGGACAAAAAAAAAAAGAAAGAAAAAAAAAAAAAAAAACAACAACAAAACGTACGCAGAGCAAGAAGACAAAATAACTGTTTTTTCTCCAGACGCATTCGAGCATCTCCGAGCATGAAAAGAATTACGACTAGATCCGATCCAATTAGTAGAAACAAAATAGTTCTAACGGACGACAAAAGGTTCTACTCTACGGGCAGTTAAGAAAAATATAATAATAACAACAATAATAATAATGATAATAATAAATAAATGACAAAACACAAAGAGAAAGGAAAAATAAGTCCAAACTTTTTCACGGTCCATAAATCTAGAACGATTCGCCGACGCATGTAGCACTCGAAATTCACATAACACTTTCATTTCCGTTCCTTTCGCTCGTCTTCGTCGCAAACAAAAGTTCCTTTTTCAAAAGCCAAGTTGCGCGCCTTTGCAACTCTCTGACACCCAAGAGGAATCCTTTTGGTCACGCATCTCTCCGCTCATCGCTCTTCACTTATCTTCTTCTGATTTTATATTTGTTTTTTCCTCCAAGTCGAAGCTACGAGACATATTATTTTTACTTGTGTACTGTTACTTTTAGTAATCTATCTGAAATTCAAGAATGTCTCGAAAAAAAAAATAAAAAAAAAATGAAACACAATAAAAAGAAATAAACCATGGTAATGCTGTGACGTCCTTGCAGTACACATTTAAAAAAAAAAAAAAAAAAAAAAAAAAAAAAAAAAAAAGTAACGTCATCGCGTAGGTTTTGAACAAACTTGTTTACTTATTTTTACTTTTCTATATGAATATACGTGGAGGTGGGTGTGCGTGCGCACGTGTGGGTAGATTTTGATGAAATTTCCGTATTTAATTCCCCTTTCTTTAATGCATACAAGCATGCGTGCGCGTATGTTGGCAAGCTTGTTTACAAAGTAATCCTGTCTCTTGGGATCCAAATTATAACGTTTTATTCCAATATTAATTAAAACTTCATTGTTGTCATTGGCACTTACAATATACTCGCCCATTAGGGTACAATTATTATTATAAGTTTATAATTTTAAAAGGCAATTCAAGATTACGATTTATTACATCGCTGGTGTAAAATGTCCTTACGATTATTGTTATTCATTTTGTAGGCCAACGAAATTTTACTCTATTCTATTTATCGCTAAAGATAGTGTTATTAGAGTTGGAATAAAGGCGACTGATTATATGAGATTATTTGAAATTAATAAAAAAGAAGAAAGAGAAAAAAAATTAATAACTTATAGAATTGAAAGATTTTGTAGTTTTCTTTTTTTTTTTTTTTTTTAATAGAATTTCTTATTACATTCTTTTTATTTGTACTTTTTGTAAATTCGATCATACAATGTATTTCTATATTCGTCTATACTTATTCTAAAGTTTCAGTTTCATATTTCTTTCAATTTTTGTGACAACAAATTACTTTATTTGTTAATTCATCAACGCGCAGTGCACAACTTTAACCGCACATTTTTATTACCCTTATAATATTTTATAAACTATGGAGTTCTTTTATTCGGAGAATAAGTAATGTAACGTCACTCCTGCTGTCTTGGTTGTATTTAATATTTAATCAGATACTTTATTTATGAGCGTATAAAATTAATTTTCCTAAAAGATTTTCAAATGAATACGCGTTTTATATCTGCGCTGGACTATTAGTACACTGAATTCTAATTTTTGAATTACCTAGTAATAAACGAGACCTTCATACTTTAATTAAAAGATAGCCAATACAGTTCAACCATGCATTTTCTCAATATAATCATTTAAAATTCTCATATAATTCAACATCTACTATTTGTCATTTTACTGTGATATTTATATTTGTTTATTTGTCTCATCCACGATATTATTAATAATTATCATATTAGCAATCTCATTGAAAAATCCTAATCTATCAATAATCTTAGGCCTTTATATAATTTATTCTCAATAAATATTGTTGTAATTATATTTATTTTCTGTTGCTCTTAATATTGGCATTTTTAATCGCCGACTATTAACAATCTTTCGCTAAAAATATATTACCTTCGTAATACTCTAACACTGAAATTATACCATTTAAAGAATATTCTTATTATACTCGCATGTACATCTGATAACCTACTCCTAAATTAAATTGAATAAGTGAGATGATCGATCATTGGATCATTTTAAATTAGTCTGAATTTCAAACGGATTTGATCAATTATTTATTTGCCTGTTGTACTTCACAGTGACTGTCATGAAAATATATTTTGATGAATGTAACTAGCATTTTGCAGCAACAGGTCGAATCGTCTCTTCATCCATACGTATTTTTTAAATAAATATAATATTTACATAATCATTTCCAAGTGTGATAAACAATTATTAGAGTATTTGTTTATTATGCGCTTGAGTCGAACGATTTTCCATCTACAATGCCCGAATTGATAATAGTTAATAATCATTAATATTATCTCGTTTTTAATGCGCGCTTTTAACTTAATAAAACAACGGACTTTCTTTCATCTCACGGCAATGAGTAATTAGATAATTGCCCTGATAATTCTTAAAATATGCTTTACTTTCTTTATTAATTATTGACCTGATTATTATCTCGACATTTTTCGGATGGAACTTTCTTATCACGCGCATTAGATAACCCAATTAAGGCCAATATCGAACGCTCACATTACCATGCTTAATTAATTACAACCAAAATCCAATAAATCTCTCGTGCTTGATTATTTTTTAATTTCCAAATACCAATGTGTACTTTTAAAAGAGATGAAAAGATATATAAATGTAATTCAGAAGCTTCGTACGTTTCATCATTTTCTATTTCAACTCGGCCTCGGTGTTCACGAGCGTTTTGTAGTTTATGAAAATAGTATCTTCGGATATTAAATAAGCCATTTGCATTTACTACTAAATTATTTTCATCGTCTCGTGTACGATTCGACTTGGCTTGGAAATCTTTCCTTATCGAGTTTATGGCTTTTTATTGTTATTTTGTATGTAAAACATTTTTTGCAGTGCGAATAATTGAATAAATTGTGAATTTTTTCTTTTCTTCGTATTACTCTTCGATACACTCGACAGAACCATTCTTCTGATGAAAAAAAAAAATATAAAAAAATAAAAAATAAAATAAAATAAAAGAGTTTCAAAAAAATAAAAGTTATTTTCAAAACACGGTCGTAAGAAGGAAAATAAACAAATTTATAGCTACACGTGTATTAGGTCAATTTTGCATTCGACAGGCACTTCAATAAAGTTCGATATCGACATAATAATCTATGATTTTTTTTCTTCTTCAATTTCAAAAAAATTAAGTAAATTAGAAAAGGTCATTTTATATTCTAAACTAAATTAATTATTCCCATCTTAAGATACGCTTCACAATAAATTCGAACATTTATTATTTATATTTTATTAAATTAAATACACATAATATATATATATATATATATATATATATATATATATATATATATATAGCGTATTATTTTGTGAAACTAGTTTTTAAAATATAATAAATAAATATGAATACGCGGCGTGATTTTTATTATTATTTAGATAACAGGCACTAACAAGTTAAGATTTATTCACGAGGATTTATATATTTCTGGTCTGAAATGAAGGCACTATATAAGTCATCGCTATCCTCTTATCAATTACAATCAAAGAAGAGTGCGTTCTTAAATACCGAGCGAAAATAATAGCTAATTCAGCTGTCCATTTTTCCACTTCATTGCAACGAAAATGATCACGTTATTGAATAATTACAGAGGCCGCTAATGGTTCTGATCACTCACGAGCGTTAAACGCCTCGCAACGATCGCAGCCGGAAAAGAAGAGAAAAAATGTTTGGTGGGTTGGGGTTGGTGGGGGGGGGGGGGGGTGGGGGTGGAGGTGGCGGTGAAGGAGGAAGGAGGAGGAGGAGAATAAGCAAGGGTGAGCGAAAAATCAGGCGTGCACTTTTAATAAATGCGAAATTTATTCTTAAGATTTAATATTAACGGGCCGAGCAAGCGCACGCGGATTCATCGGCCGACTTAGCAGTTCTATCGCGTGCTCCTGGCGCACGAACGCAATCATTTTCATTTGTCAAAAGTCCAATCAATCTATCACCATTACGCGGATTACACATACGTGCCAGGAGATTATACTCCCGGCGTGATTGACGTGGCTCGAAACAAGGCAAATTGAGCTGCGCCCGCGCCGGACTGAAAAAGGAGCGCAAAGAGGCGTCACCTATGGGTTCGTTGGCGGGGAAGGAGCACCTGTTGTCCAGGGATGTTGGACACGGTGATGGGTGAGGTTGAACAATGGGGAGGAAAGGAGATCAACACCAAGGAGGGCTTGCATATTGGCGAGTTCAACGATTTCGATATATTTCGACCGCTCACACGCTCGTTTGTCCCTCGACCGCTCTACTCCCACTCCCACATTCATACCCTTTCAAGTGCCTCCCTCTTGCCTTAACTCCCTTTTTATAAAAGCACTCGCGTTAACGGCACGCGGTACATTGCTGCTATTTAAGGAGGTCCTCTCGATGCTTCTTCCACGAGTTTATCGGCGTCCTGTCTTCGTGGCGCTTTTTAAGTCGAGTTACATGCTTTCCGAGTATACTACTGCATCGCTCGCGTGCACGTTTACACGACGTTTTACTCGCGTGGCGTAAAAATCTCTTTTTCATCAGCATATTTTTACATATTCAAGTTGGAAATTGATGCTGCCATGTGCAGTGGCTAGTTTACTTACTTTATCGACCGACTGCCCGATAATTTCGTTGCTAAAGTTCAGCTTTGATAACGCAAGGTTCGTTTAATTAGCACATCCTAAGCCCGAGACTTTTCTTTCTTCTGACTTTATTTTTTGTTTTTTTTTGTTTTTTGTTTTTTGTTTTGTTTTTTGTTTTTATTATTGACAGCGTAGTAAAATCTATAATCCGTAAAATAAGTTATTTACTCGTTTGCAAAACATAATGAGATTAAAGAAAATTATCTCCCACTTTCACTTTCTTTATTTTTTAATCTAGATGCCGAGTGCGTAGATCGCCGCGCTTGTAGATATTCTGACTTTAACCGCAACGTTAATATTACACGTATGCACCGTCTATTTCTCTTTCTTCTTCTGTTTTTTCCTTTACCTTATCATTATCCTCAAAATGATATTCTTGTTTAACGTACAGGAACAAACAAATTAATAGTCGTATAATAAAGGAATACACGCAGTTAAATAATCAAAGTATGCAGAGACATAATTGAACATAGAAGATCACAGTTCGACTGACATAGAGTCATTATGAAGCGTAACGGTACTGCAAGCTCGAATTCTTTAATTATTCGCATACACCTTGTTTTAATCGCTAATGATTATTTAATCGATCGCCTACGTTGCACGTATAATAGTTAGACATTGCAGATACAACGGCTTTAGTCTCGTTCATCCTCGGTACATCAGTCAGCCATTCGGATCCAGTCTTCGTGCAGCGAAACTGGCCAAAAAAGAAACTTTAACGTAAATAAATTTTCCTTCGAAATCCAAACAATGATCGCAGTATCATTACGAATGCGCTTTTTCATGCCCAAGATGCAAGATTCGTGCCCAGCTTGAACGCTATCGAAAGTCCCGGTGCCAATCACCGTACATCGCGCGCACAGATAGCAACCGACGGAGCGTTCCAACATCTCCTAAAAGGCATCCACCAGGTGAAATTTCGATCCCAAATTTCATATTCTCATCTCAGAACGTCGCGCGTAAGAGTTCGGGCGTTCGAGCGGCAACATTCGATGCATAGCTCTGGTTATAACCCTCCCGCACGCACACGCACACGCACGCACAGACATCACCACCGCCACCACCCCATCCCTCGTTCGATTTTACGGGCCGATATATGATCGTGGTGGATCGGGCTGGATAATTAAGCGAACGGCCAACTTCCTCCCAACCGCGAGCAGGGCTAATCAAGATCCCGAAAGAGCGTATCCGTTGATGTCGACGCCTCGCCGTCGTGGATAATTGAAAATGTCGGGGTATTGAGACCTCTGCAAAAGGCGCGGAAGAGGCACACGCGCCCCATTCTCCTTTTGCCGACGATAAATGGCCGTCAGGTTTTCCTTAGCCTCTGATCGATGACCGCGAATCCGTCGAAAAAAAGGTTTTGGCAGTTGTTTCGGAGACCCGGACGGGGCTACCGTATTCGACATTGACAGATACTACCGATTGTACGAGTAGCTCGACAATTTATAAATATTTGACGCTGAGAGCCTTGTCGCGAAGTCCCTTAGCCATACAGTTTTGCAAACCGTTTTTTTACTTAAAAATTTATTAGCATGCGTAATCAATTTCCCATCACTTGTATCGTACTCCTTTTATTCATTATCTGAATTCTAGAAGATTGCATGTACCATAGCTGTGGTACAACCACATCCGCGCTTAATCCGCGTGTTTATCTCGATGTTGTTAGCGAAGAAAGGCATTTTATTATCCTCGAGCCATAATTTTGTTTAAATAAAATATAATTAGCCTTAAATGAGCGTAAGTACTCATTTGAAAAAGAAGTATATCGCTAAATTTAGAAAGCTCATTTATCGTCGACGTAATGCACCTATACTAATAGATACTTAAGTAATGACCTAAATCTAGTATAACTTTTAAGTGCAAAGAGTTTTATTAGTCAATATTTAATACCACTAAAATTATACTATGACATTTGTGAAAAGATGTTTCATATACATTAATATCCCAGCTACCGGTAATTTCAACGAGGAATTTCAACTTTCGTTTATTATTTGCGTTTGCTGAAAATATTAATATAAAAATGGACTTTTACCAAGCTAAGTAACGGCAATGAATTTGCTAAAATATGTTAATAATTTCGGCAATCATTAATGCAATGCCAAACAAAACGTTATATATATATATATATATATATATATATATATATATATATATATATATATATATATATATGTAGAGTAAATTATAATTTTGATGACATCTTCGAGCTCCTTTCCATTTCTAAACCACGACTAAAACAGTTTCAAAAATTTCTTTCCGAATGCTATTTTTTCCACAAGACTCTATAAATACATACACATTCCGGCCCATAAATGTACATATACATAAGATTCTAGTCACACTTATGGTCCCGTACAATGTGCTGAATAATGTAGGATGTTAAAATAATCATTATTTCAAGGTGTAGAAAATCAATTACAATACTCGGGGTCATTGTTCCGCTCAACTAATTCTTCCTCTTTGTTCCTTTCTTTTTAATCAAACTACTTTTCGATTCTTTAGCACTAAAAACTTTTTATATATGTGAATAAAATTCTTAGGGAATTTAATTCTCTTATTCTGCTTGTTCACTGCGTAAAAATTCTAAGAAGTTCTATGAGTTTTCACATAATTAATTTTGTTAATCTTATTTTTCGTAATCTCTACTTACAAATTCGTATATAATTCGTTCGAATTATTAAACTTTTTTGTTTGGACTGGCCGAATTATACTCTGTTATAGGAAAAAAAAACTATTATCTATGTATGTATGTATGTATATATATATATATATATATATATATATATATATGCGCGTATATATAGCAATACGAATACAAATTGAATGTATTTTTTAGTTGAGTTACTCTATAAAATCGTGATTCTTGTGGTCTAGAGAAATGAATTTTCACTTCGTCAATTTACAAGTCTTTGTTGAATTATTCATAGCTCTCCTTAACTCCATAGTTTTTAAATAAAATTAAAGTAAAAGACACTGCATCGACAATTATAGAAATGTTTATTTTATATAATATTTCAATGTGACAATTTAACAATTACCATATATATTCCAAAGAGTTTCAAGAAACTTTACGTATACGTAGATAAAAGTGCAGCAGGAAATAAACAAACCAAGAAAAGTAAAAACAAAAAAAAAACAAGCACACGCGACTACGCGATAATATATGTAAATATTGTCTACAAATAGTACATTTCATTTCCATTATCAAATTATCTAATAGACTCGTATGATTTGGAAAAAATTGTACGTTCAAGCGATTAGTTTCCTCGAATAAATGTAGTAAATGGCTATCAATATATTAACTATTAATATGGTAATATATTAATATAGTACTTAAAATAATATGCATACCGATTATAAAAATGTTTCGCTGCGACAATTCGTCCAAAATGAAAAAAAAAAGAATAAATGAAAAGAAAACGCTTACCTATGCGAAATTGGCAAATACCGATTAGTTATCTCGTCACGATTAGAAACTTAATAATGTAAATATTCATGCTTGTTTCACCGAAGGCCCGATTCAAATTTTCGTCTATCGCACACTCCAGCGTACAATGATAATATACAAATCACTTTTTCACTATTATGGATAATCACTTTATCGCGCGATCACGTAATAATAAAAATACGGAATAACAACGTGCGATCACAAGCTATGTGGAAGCTAAATAAAGTGTAAACGCGAAGGTACCAATTCTTCAAATAGTTCCAACAACTTAAACGAATATTAATCGACGTCGTATCTCGCTCGAGCTCGACGACTACTCGAGACTACTCCTCCCCCCCCCTCCTACACCGCCGCCCCATTTCAGCGAGGTGAAAAAATCGATCATTCCTGGAGCGCAAGATCTCGGGGGCTGCGCTTCAAAAAGATGCACAGTAGCAAACGAGGCTCGAGCTCCCTCGTCTTCCCACTTCCCCCGGATCGCGGGGGATCACTTTTATTTTTTATGCTTTTATTACGCTCTCCCGTGCGGGGCGCAGAATTTAAAAAGCTCGGACTTTAACGAGAGAGCAAACATGGTGCGTTGGCTATGATCATCAGTAGCGGCGGCTACGACGGCGGCTACGGCACTCGGAGAGAAAGGCATCTTGGAAAACGCGGTCGCCGTGGATCCGCGAACTCCCGCGAATGTCGGCAGTCGCGCGAGCCGACGATCGTTCCTCCATTTTTAACTCTGGAATTTCTGCGCCCCGTCCGGCAATGCAACATTGCGCAAATACCTAGGAGCTCGTTTCTTTCGCCTCGTCGGAGAAGGATAGAGCCAAGGGGCCCCTCGAGAGCCTCGTTGCGGCCTGAGGGACGGGGCGACGCTAGCGACGGAGGCGACGGGGAGGCAACGGGGAGGCAACGGGGAGGCGACGGGGAGGCGACGGAGGGGCGGGGGGAGGGGGGGGGGGGGGGAGGGGGCCCTACTTCTTTTCT
>NW_011948416.1:8112006-8133734 GCF_000503995.2 Ceratosolen solmsi marchali | reverse complement strand
GGGGGGGGGGGGGGGGGGGGGTGGGGGGGGGGGGGGGGGGGAGTGGAGGCGGCTCTACTTCTTTTCTATCTTTATCTGCTCTACTCTGTTACCTAGTAGTCTCTTGTTCTTTCAATCATCCTGTCCGCTTCTGCCTTGCTCTCATTGCAGATTCGAGCGCTGGATAAGTTGGATTATATATACATTGTAACTTTGTGGATATATATTTGAATGTTGAGGTAGATTAAACGATAACAATTTTACGCGCTATCACATCCATACGGGGGCCTGCTTTTTTCCTATTTGGATCGTGCACCCGGTGTTTGCACCAACCGGTGCGCATTATTTAATCAGTCCAACTGAAATTCCGGAGCGTTAAATCGATGATCAACGGAGTGATATTCATTTCCATATTAACGAAACTCATCCATGCCCGTTTTAACGAGTCGCTGAGTTATTTTCACAAGTCGTTGATGAGGTCTGGAAGAAATTGGGTCAAAGATCACGGGGGGTAGCGAGTGAATTTATAGGAGAAAATGCAACGAACACCTTACTTACGAATTTTGTCACCATCAATTTATCACGCCTAATGTTTTAAAATATCTTTCTAATGTGTACACTTTTTTTCCTACGAATCTCCGTCCCTTCTTTATAAAGCGACGCAACAGGAACAGGCGATGTTACGACTAAAAATTTCGGTGCTTTTTATTCTTATACTTTCCGCTCTATGGTACGTGCGTTGTTATTATCGTACCACAAGATTCTAAATAGTAATTTTAGTTAACCGAGTGAATTTATATGGCAAAATGTTTTCCCACCGTGCTCGCCAAGCTTTATATCGTTTTTATTCGTCATTGTCGAATCCCCGATGATCTTCCTGCTATTTACGTCGCTTAGTACTGTTAAAGATAAAAAGAAAAGTATAGGGGATAAGTGGTTATACATAAATAAAGACTCTCGATTATTGTGGATGCCTCGGTGACTCTAACCTTTAAAATTTTACACACATACTCTTTTATAACTCTACTTTATCATGCGATTATAAAGAAAATGAAATTTAGAGGCGACAACATCGAAGCGCATTAAATTCATCTCCATACGTCAAATCAAATAGTAACAGTGCTATATATATATATATATATATATATATATATGAATCTACAATATGTCGTTAGGGATTAAAATACGTAATCGTAATGGTGAGGGGCACTGTTATAAACCATGTCTCGTCTTCTTCATCGCGCAAAGGACAAAAACAAAAAAAAACACCCGACTCCAATAATCGCAGCCTTCAAGACAAATACAAAATTGCTTTCTTTATCTGCCGAGTCCGATATCCCATAGCCCTTCCGCTCGTGATAGTGCGGTTACTGCTTTGCTATTCAAAACCGCAACTACATCATATGCAACTACGTTATAAATACGCCTTCGCGCCTCCGTACGTGCGATCGTCTCCGCGGAATTTCTCGTTGGTTCACGATCTAACGGAATATTCGAGATATAGCATATACGCATTGAAGATGGAGGAAATTACAGTCGTTTTAGCATCACGTGGACCAGCAGCCGAATACCGCTGGCCACATAATGTGAATACTAAATGCCAACTAAAGTCTATTCGTGTTTATTATAGAGTAAACGATACTTATGCGCGGGCATGGTGATACGAAGATGCGATTTGCCAAGCGTGCATTAAGGTCAGGGCGTTTTATACTTAAAATTTGTCAAGAAGTTAGAAATTAAATTTTTTTATTTTAAATGAGCTCTCGCCCTTCGCCCGCTCCCCCACATATCCACGTTCATTATGTTCTTATCCCCTATTGATGGTAATGCTTTGGTATAAAAATTGCAAAATCCCACCCGATACCAACCTCCTGCTCTTGCCAATTTATTCTTTACGGCGATTTACGAGCCTTTATTGACAATTGTTATTTCTAAAATACGTCGCAAATTCATTTTGCGTTTGTTTTATTAAGGTGGAGTAGTACAACGCGCGATGCGTTAGATAATTTTTTTCTTCTTCTTCTTCTTCTTCTTCTTCTTCTTCTTCTTCTTCTTCTTCTTCTTCTTAATTATAATTAATAACTTTCAATGGATGAGAACAAGTTGTTACGAGGAACGAAGTCCTTCGTGTCATGTTTCCTTTTAACTGATGTCGAAGTTGACTAGTAAGTAGTGGATTGGTTGTCGATTCGTTCGTGTACAACCAGAATATTATTTTTTAATTTTTAATTATCAAGGCTTACAGTTTATTCAGATATTTTGTATTAAAGCACTTTTGGATGAATAGAGGATAAAAAGCAAAAGTTCGTGAAAATTACAAGGTAAATGAACGATAGAGTCAAGTAGTGTTATGAGAAAACATCATTCGAGCATCTCGTACAGTTAGAACAACCGTGACTACGGGAAATATAGAAGAATATAAAATCTATGGCGAGGATAAATAATTATGTACAGATAAGCAAGCAAAAGTTCAGGGAATTATTCGATAATTAATCGAATATTGATAATATTATGTTAATTATTAGAGGTTTCATTGTTCAAACTTTTGTCTTATTTATTCTTATGCCCGGTTTGGCAAAAGAAGGAATAAATATTACTTATGAATGTAAACATCTTAGCTTGATAGATCAATATTTACAAACTTCGTATTGGAAATGCTGAAAATCTCGAAACTATTGCCAATAATATAATTTTTTTTTAAAAATTCGAATAACGCAAAAGAAATTATGTATCCTTACAAATACATACCCACACCTTAATATAAAGTACAAATCAGCAAGCATCCGTGCTCTTAAAAAAAAAAAAAGAAAAGAAACTAAATTCAATTCCGTTATATCATAACTACAAGGGCATTTATTATTTTCAAATGACTATAATTTAGTGCCACGATATTGTGCGTGAAAAAAAATTGTCCGTGTAACAAGAATGTAAGTGTAAAAAAAATTGAGTTACCGAAGAAGAATATAACAATATGATATCCTATGTTCATAACTAAAATAAATTGAAGGAATAAATAGATAGAAACATCCTATAGCGTATTAAAAACAAAATTTAATCTCAATTTATTATCTTTGCAGTAAATGATTTAAATAAATTAGGGAACAAAATGCTAATTAATTTTTGAAACGTATATTTTACTAGTAAAAAGTTTATTTCTTTTTACCAGTTATCAATTCCATTGTAATCAAACGTAAACATAAAAAAACTTTTCATTACCACATTGTAAAACGACGTTTCATTCTCGCTGCAAGTACTATTAAGAGAGAAAAAATAAGATAAAAAAGGTGCCAAAAAAAAAAAAAAAAAAGGATAAGAAACGTGTTGAACGGGCAATCCTTACGAGATCCTATCAACCAGCCAATAGACATTTTTAGCTGTAATTTTAACCTGAAGAAATATCTCACAAATGAATATGTATGTAACGTAAAATACTAATTACACTTAATAATATTCTTATAACATTTTCGTAGAGTTTTATTGACATTGAAGATATTTGAAGAATATATGCAAACGAACGTCGACAAAATTGTTAATCAAACGTAGCATTTATATCTATGTAATATGCTTGTGTGAGTTTTGCTTTTTAAAATTGGCCTTTTGAGTGGTTGAATGATTTTATCATTTAATAAGTATTTGTTCTCATAGATTATTCAGATGGTCCAATGGCCTTCCTCGAATGTGAGAATAAAGCATAGTAAATGCAAAAAAATTAGCGTTTAGATAATTTAAAAGTATAAAGTATTTCAATAGAGAAAACATATGCATCCTAAGGTGTTTAGAATTTCCCATAATAAACGAGCTTTAAATCTTAATATACATATATCGATAATCACACAGGAAGAATTCCATTAGTTTACAAAATAACTAACTAAATTCAATGAGAAGTTTCAACCTGAAACTATTGTCGTATTATAATTCAATTAGTCTGAATTTTGTCTATTTACGAATAAATAACGAAGCTTAACTGCCTTAATCCGAACATTTTAATCTCATACTCGAGCAGAACACAAGTATAGACGGAGAGAGGAATGGAGACTGCCTTGAGAATATTTGGACGCTATATGGGATAGTAAAAACGAACTCCAATTCCTCAATGGTTTAATGATTCGAAATATCTGACAAACAATTCGAAATATTTATAAACACGAATCGTACAAAAATTTTCTTTGATCCGTTGAAAGTCTTAAAAACTTACAGATGCCGGATACCTCGGAATTTTTCTACCTGAAGTCGATAGCGTTCTGGACGAGAGCTTGTGTGTGTGCGCGCGTGCGCGTGCGCGTGTGCGTGCGTGTGCGTGCGCGTGTGCGTGCGTGTGCGTGCGTGTGCGTGTGTGTGTGTGTGTGCGTACGTGTGAAAGAGGGAGAGAGAGAGAGAGAGAGAGAGAGAAAGAGAAAGAGTAAGAAAAGGGGGACGACTAAGCTATCGCGCGAATTCCACGGAGCGTCATTATCTCCTCGCGACGATCCGAGATCCCTCGACTCGTCGTCCCTCCATCTTTCTTTAACGTGATTCCCTCGGCTTACACAAGGCGACATCGCACGCGTTCCCTCGGCGAGCATAGCGATTCATTCATTCGCGAGGATGATCGCGCGTCTCTACGTCTCTGGGACTTCCTCCTGTTCCCCCACCTTTCTCCTCCACATCTTCCTCTCGCGGCCCTCTCGCGCGACACCCTTCGGCCAGAGCTTTTCTTACATTTCCTTGAGCACGGCGAGGGGAGGCGAACGGCGACAAAAAGTGCTAGAGAGCGCGCGAATAAAGATGATTCGATCGGCCGCGATAAACCAGAGACAGCGATAGGCCTCCCTCGATTATAAAAGCTCTCTCTCTCTCTCTCTCTCTCTCTCTGTCTCTATCTCATTCACACTCTCTTTCTCTCTGTCTCCCTAACGTCAGCGCGAGCTTTTTGCGCTACATCTTCTCTTCCTCGCCGATCGCCAAAAGATACCGACGTTGACGCGGATTGGATTGGCCTGAGCCGTGACGGCGATGCGGAAGTGCAATCCTCTGCCGGTCTACGAAATTTCGAGCCCACGACGTATTTGGAATTTTCGCGCTCCCTTCGTGTAATGCTGATGGGCACCTGAATCGAGGTCCGATGGTTTTCCGCATACTCGGGCTACTTCCCTCCCTCCATATTGACAAAATGCTCGACGCGTGGCTCAATTGGGACAATTTAATGAGAACGCCGCGTATGAAAGAAAAATTGCAACCTCTTAAGTGTAAAAGGGTCTCGGCGTTGCATCGTTGCATCCTTCCTTCATTTACCACCGATACACCGATGCTTAATGAAGAATGATTTATTACTTCGTCCCTGCAAAATACTGCCCATTACTTCAGAGTGCGAAAGAAGCAAGCATTTACCTCTCACTTATCTTCCTTTGGGCAAAAATTATGCTTCCTTTGACGATGTATCAATGTGCGAGACTTTCTCTTCCATCGCCAAACCACGGTTCTTTATTCAACTATCGATATGACACCAAATGATACAAACTCATTTCGCACTAATTTGAACTATCGGTTTGACGTTCGAACGTTGCCCACTCTTGGATTTGAATGATGGGTTGATTAATACATGTCAATTACGAAAAATTTCTTATCGCGAGATAGGATGGCAAATTGCCATTTAACTAGGAAATATTGACTTTCGGCTTTTGAAATACCAAAGAAATTCCATCCTGTCGCCAGATCCCGTCCAACCGTCACAATGTTTGTTAAATTGCCAAATATTTTAACCGTAAGTCTTTTGAAAGAATTTTGTCTTATTTCATTGTATTTAAAGAGCGTAAAAATTCACAATGTTTGCTCGTTTACAAAAGTAAGCTTCGCCTGATTAAACCCTTTTCATATATCATATTTAATAAAATTACGCATGAAATTTTTGATAAATGGACAATATATAAGCGCACTTTCTTTATATGTAACACTTTCAAACATTACTTAAGAATTAAATGGAATAAATGGTTTATATATTTCAACTGATAATAATTTAAGCATTTAAATCGTTAATATTATTACCTCAAATCTCTACGTAAATTTATAGCCATTAGAGCACGGATTAATACTTAGCATTCGTACAATTTCATTTTAAAATAATTATTAAATAATATAGAATATAAATTTTGTGTATATCTGTACGAGTAGAAGAGAAGCTTTTTGAAATGAGTTTCGAAAAACTATTCGTTGTGAGTAATTTGATGATAAAGCATCGAACGTAACCTGTCATTTTTAATATTAATGCGAGTGAAAAATAAGAAGAAAATGAAAAAACGTAATAAATCGTAATGTTCTGTTAATCCAAATGACTCGAAAGAAATTAATTAACAATGCGTGTTTACTATTCTTGGCAAATTTGTTAATCCTTTTCCTAAACAAATATCACGTTTAGTTCAATCAATATACGATTCCATTGGTTATCGCTATCTTCGATTATTATTAGCAGCTCAGCTTTGCCAGCCCATTCAGACCAGGAGAGTTAAAATATTTTTCTAATCATTGAAATCGCTTTTTAATATCGTTTCTCCTCTTAGGCGGTACGTCCCCACATTTTATTAGTTTTTGCTTTCACACACATGCTCAGTCGCTCTCATCCTGCATAAACGGTGCGCTTTGTTATAACATATCGATATGGAAATGATCCAATTATCGATGAGTTTCTAGAGCGAGAGAGGGGTGAGGGAGGAAGGGAGTGATAGAAGGAGAGAAGGAAATATGGGGATGAGAGAAAGGGAGAGTGAGTTAGTAACGTCTGTGCATGGGTGTGCGCTTTTATTCTTGATTCCGTTGTATGTGAGCTCACATGGACTTCTTCGTGTAGATTTATGTCTCTAAAGGGAAGTCAAGATTTTCAGCGACGTAGCACGCATTCTTTGTCTCGTGCATGCGATGTCACTGAAATGCAAAACCAGATTATGATTAGTAGGAATTACTACATGGAAAAGAAAAGTTATTGAAATTGAAATAAAGATTAATGCCAATGCTTCAAAGGATCTGTGCTACATAACAACACAAATCAATAGCATTCAATTCACGATACAAATTATTTATTTGATTTAAAGAAAAATTCCCAGCAGCTTATACGTCGATGCGCAACTATAATAATTTTTCAGCATATTTTTCTACTCCGTTTATGATTTATAACATAGCTTTAAGTTATCCAAGATTTTTATTAAATCTAGGCTGAAAACGGCGGCTCCTTCGACGCGTTTAATTTATTGATTTGAGGTCGTATTTTCCAGGTGTTTGAAAATGTCCAGAGCGTCAATAAGAATTTTATTCTTAAAAAAAAATAAAAGAAAAAAAATTGTAAGCAACGATGAGAAGATTTTTATTTGAAATAGCTGATCGTATTTTGCATTTTCTAACATTTAAAGTGAATGTTTTGTTTTTTTTTTTTCTTTCCTTGTCACTTTGCGTTTATGAAACAGTAATTAATACAAAACTAAAATTACTTTAAAATTGATATACTCTCATATTAACAACGTCGTCTATTTTTTTTTATATTGGAATAAAATTTCCAATTATCATACAATAACATAGAATATTAATAGTTATTATCAATTTTTCAAATAACTACAATACAAATACACCAATTAAATGAATGTGCAAACAATATAATTTCGATAATTACATTATACAATGTTCAATAAGAGATATATCTTTATTACATTATTTATTACATTAAATTATTACCAATAATTTTTATTGGGGAAAGTTGTTTTTTTTTTAATTTACCGCGTTTTCTAAAAGAAGAAAAAGAACGCTAAGAACATTTTGTAACATAGAATTATAATATTACTTTGGCTAATCATAGACTTAAAACGGAAGTAAAACATACGTAATGTTCTTTAAAGGAATTAAAGCTCCGTTTTATGTAAGTATACGAGAATAAAAAGATGGTGTATTAAGCGTTAAGATTTTATCTCATCAATTTTTGCTAAAATACATCTTACTACGGATTACGTAATTATTAAAGTATATTATTATCATTAAATAAATGTTACTTCGCTTAAGATTTTAACTATTGAATAAGTGGAGACGGAGCGCGCGCGCCTATCGCACAAATGCAACTCGAAAAACAGAAACATAATTACTCATTTAATATCGAACACTCTAATCTTATCTTTAGTGCAACATGGTTTACTTAGTAGTTAAAATGTAATGCATTAGCGATATGTCTATTCTAAATAAAAAGTAATATCCTGTCGATGTTTATCCTTCTTATAATTGATCAAGGGCTTTGGCACGCCATCGACGAATATTCCAGTAATTACACGTCCCGGCCATTCATTAAGCTCGGCCGGCTTATCAACCCGAGACGTATTTTACACTCGCCGCACTTATCTACGACGAAGCCCTAAAAACCCCGAGTCGGGCGACATCGCTGTCCGCCACTTCTAAGCATCCGCCCACGCAAAAAACATGAGCTAAATTCACCCAAGCTTTATAATCCACCCACATCCTCACCGATAATTAACCGTCAAATTTCCCTCGCTACATGCAGGGAGAAAGGGGGAAGGAGTGTCGAGGACGCTCGAGACGGGGCCCTCGTTAAGCCAAGGAGGTGTAGGCAACAACAATAACAGGTCGCGCGGAGAAAGAGAGAAGGCCCTTAAATTGTCACCAAAGCCCCGGTAATTACAGCGGTGCCGCGATGGACGTACGAGGCCAATTAAGCCCCGGTCCGTATGTATTTATGTGCGCTAACGTACGTGTTTATACGTACTTTCTCTCTCTCTCTCTCTCTCTCTCTCTCTCTCTCTCACTATGTATCTCTTTGCTCAATCGTGTTGTGTGTTTCTGGCGTCGATGGGTGGACGCGGGGGATCACTTGAAATTTTGAAGGAATCAACAAACGGACTCGCCCCATCCAAGTCCACTGGTACCAAACCACCAGCTCCCGTTTTTCGATTCTAATTTTTCTCTTACTTTTCTTTCTCAACGCTGTTTGTGCTTAAAATCTTACACGATTCTTAAACTCCAAGCAAATATCGTTAAAACTCTTAATTTTTATTAAGAAACAAACAACAACGAAGAATAAAACAAAAAGCGCAATAATAAAATGAAAAAATTAATAAAATTAATGTATGTATATAAGAGAAAATGCAACAATACATTCTTGCTTATTTATTGTGTATCAAGTGCGTATAAATGTTTATGTGGAGGCGTTTAAAAGGCAGATACAAGACGACTGAGTCTTACCTGACCTACGATACGTCCTTATAAGAATACGTAGATATATAATACATCCACATAAAACATGATTTGTCCAAACACCGTGATTCATTCAAAATTAAATCACAAAATATGTATATAAGCTACACTGTAAGCCTTACCGATGATAAACTACAGACTTTTAACACGTCTGTAAAAAATAAAAATAATTCTATAAATCGTAGCTTAAAATGTTAAAGTTTAAAATTTACATTTATGTATGGGAACTTTAGCTACAAAGACGACTCTGAGCTTTCAAATGTATCGTTGCCTTTTTCATTTCGGTGTTCTATCATCGATCGACTTAATCGATCAAATTATTATTTCTCCTTGAATCCACCCACTTCTTCTTTATTAGCGCAGCTAATTTGAAGAGAAATTTTATTCATATTAGATATGACAACATCAATTTAACAATATTCTTCTTAATTTCATCTTTTTTTCTTCTATGTAAATAAAAACTTTGAAATGCCGGCTTCTAAACGCGGCTAACAAAGAAATTTATGAATTTCTTTAGCTCTAGTTTCACAACTAATGAGAAAGCTATCACGTCTTGAGCTTTTGATGAAATAATTTGCATTTTACTGCATTCGATAATTGTAATTTCAATAGAAAATATACGTATAAAAGCACAAAGTTATAATATTAATGACATTCGTTAAGAATATTTTCAAAGGCAAACGTAAAATCTATCTGGAATCATAAAAAATAAAACACGTAACGTACGTCGTAATTATAACTGATTTATTGAATTTCGAGAAGAATTATAATTTTCAACGACATTTGCTCACAAAGAACAATTAAATTTAAAAGCTGAGAAAACGTATGGTTAAATTTAAATTATAAAAGTTGTTCCTTGCTGTTCGATAAATATGTTTCCACGATGATTTAAATGTAACGATCAATCTCCATAATATGAACAACGCCTTAAATAATAATCAAGCACTTAATTGTAATCGAAGTCTACAATAGAAATGCTCGAAATATCTGGCACATCGAATGTAAAAATAATTACAAAAAGTGCAAGTATTGTTGTGCGTGTTGCGAGTAGGAGTAATAAAGGAAATTCATTGATTTAACGAAGGGCAAAAGCTTAGGACAGTCTCGACTTGATATAGCACATATGAAAATAATCATATTGGGAAAAGGGAGAAAAATTAGTGGGTTGAAGAAGCGGATCGTTTGAATTTTTATTTATAGTTGGACTACTTGGCTTATGTAACGTACTTACAAGATTTTTAAATGATTCATAGCACGATTCGTATCCTGAATCTTTTATATACAACTTTCATAAGAGCTTGTAAAGTATTTATAGTATGTTATATCGAAGCGTTTCGAGTCGAAGAATTAAAATCTCGCCATACTTTTTATTACCGAAGGAAAAGATAATTTGAATTTTGAAAGCTAATTTGTATTCATTTACGCGTCTCTCTCTCTCTCTCTCTCTCTCTTATTAAAAAAAAAATTAATAAATAAAAAATGACATAAAAAGTGCGTACGATACTTTTCTGCATCAATTGAAATAAAAGTTCGAGCATAAGTCGCAAGAATTTTTTGTTTTTTTTTTTTTTTTTTGCATTCTGCGCTTCACTCGTCGGCAACTTTCTATCGGGCCTAGCATAGTATACGTAGCTTTTGAAAATATCCCATTAATTTTAAGAAAAAATCTCGTTACGTATTTCAAAGAATTCAATAAGCAGCATAAAATTGAATGAGGTATTGAAGCAACACAACAACGTATCGACAATTACTTAATTAAAAAATAAATTAACCGTATAGTTACATCTACCTCGTGCACATTCGATAAATTTATTCAAAGAGGCATTGTAGCACTCCTAAAATTACCATAAATGAATTCCAGCATCCATGCGAAATGTATTTAAAAAATAATTATGCACTTTTCTTTTTTTTTCTATATATATATATATATATATATATATATATATATATATATTCGCAAAATATCGATAAACATTAGCATTGAATTTCTCGGCGTCGAACGAGTAGCGAATCAATCGGGATGCAAAAAGTGTTTGATAATCTTTTGTTTGCTAGGGAGTCAATTAACATAAATAAACGCGCCAAGCAGTAATTCAAAAGAGAGCACAAACAAATCTGGCAGCATGACACGTTAAAATCAATTAAATACGGAAAAACAAAACCTCATTACACACCGAAAAGCACTTTACGGCCTGATCTGCTTGCATCGTCGCCATCGTCGCGCGCCGTCTTCCCTTCCCACCGCGCCATCCCCCATCCACACCCCCTATGAGCCCCCCCCCCTCCACCCCGCGTCCATCGGAAAAAAAATGATAATAAAAAAATAGAAAAGAAAAGAAAATTAAAATGAAAAAAAGGACGGCTAAGCAAAAGTAAAAAAAAAAGGAACAGCAACGAGCAAAAGAAAGGGACAGGTGAAAAACAGAAACAAAAATAAAAAAGGAGAGAGACGACGACGACGACGACGACGACGACGACGACAACGACGACAACGACGACGAGGACGAAACGCGCAGCCAAGGCGAGGAGCGAAATTTATGCGACTGGATTTATTATGCGTGTAATTCCAGCTGGCAAAAATGACGGAAACCCCCATCCCTCATTAAAATCGCGCTCTCGCCAGCGCGCGAATCTGCATAATGCGCAAATGACACGAAGACGCGCGTCGGCGTCTGGAGAAATCGAGCGCGCGCACAAAAGAGAGGAGTGAGAGAGGAGTGAGAGACCAGTGAGAGAGGAGTGAGAGAGAGAGAGAGAGAGAGAGAGAGAGAGAAAGAGAAGCAGGCAGACTCGCCGATAACACAGGAGGATAAGAACGTACGTTAAATTAAAAGGTAATAAATATCGACTACTTTTATACCGTGTGCCTTTGACCATTTTTGGCCTTTTTGTCTCAAGTATCGAGGAGTTTTCGGCTTGGAGGTTTAATATACACGTCAAACTGCCATTATAAGATAATGTAAATCATTTTTCCTCTTGCGCTTGATGGAAAAGTGCTCATTTTAAATGTCGTTCCTAAACCACTGGGACTTTTACGTGCCTTAATAGAGATGTTGACGTTATACATATTTGCAGTAGTTTGAAAGGAAGATATACTTTTTAGGTGAGATTATCAAGTTTTTAACTGAATTGGCGAGAAAGGGGAGTAATACGTAAGAGGGGCAATATACCTCTAATGCATATATCTCTTAATTGTAACGACCTAAATAGATTTGCCATTAGAATATGCACTTCTTAGGTCATGAATATTGTCGAATCTTTAGAAAGTGTTCTCTTGTACGTGAAGGCAAAAAGCTAGCACGAGTGATTTCATCTAATGGACGCTGAATCCTAATGCATCCACGATTTTAGTAATATATGGAGAAATTATATACGGTACCCTAAACATAAATAACGCGATTAGTAAACATCTTCTAGAAAGTATCGCAAAAACGGGAAATGCAGGATTAATAGGGGAACTTGCATTTGAACTTGTAAGAGCTCACAAAATATATTTACTCCTGAACTGCAATGTGTGCATAAAAGTGTAGCATTAATTATACATAAATGCAATTTTATCTTAATTTTCATATGCAGATATTTCTAGAATGAATGAGTGCTTCGAGTTCCTGCCGATCTTAAATTTGAATTTATATTTCATAGGCACATTTTCATTTTTAAACTACGTCATCCAGTTAAAGAATTGCATACGATTTTACAAAATTGAGTAGAATAGTTAGTATCGGGGAATGCGGTGTTTTATATTTTGATACAAGAAAACTCATTTGCATTCTTTTCGTTAATAATGTAGCGCGTGTCTGGTTTATTGCAAAGCAAGTTATATCACACAAAAAGGCCAATTGCGTGTGTATATTTTGTAGGTAACACGTTTCTTCGTGAAAAGCACTTTTCGAAATGAAATACCATATATTATAATTCTTTATGGTATTTTTGTTTTTTGATTTCTTTTTGATTTTTTTTTTTTTCATTTCTTTATTGATTTAGAGAATCGATGATTTATTCATACGTTGCACTAGTTTTGCGTTGTAGTTAGAGAATGAGAACGCACCTTCCGCCTTAGAAATAATCAGCATATATACTTCAATAACGCATCCTGTTATATCTAAGTGAGAATAAAATCATAAAAAGTATAATAATAAAAAAGTGTCTACTTATTACTTATCTAAATAATAATACGGAACAACGAAATTTTTGCCTTTTTGATTTACCAATTTTTTTTGTATTTCAATTATATATATATATATATATATATATATAATATTAAAATATTATTTAGCATTATATTGTCGACTATTAAAATAAAAAAAAGTATAAGACACAATGTTTTAATATATATATATATATATATATATATACAGAGACATACATTGCATTTATAATGTTCAAGATAATACATATAATTAATAAGCTAATTATGTATATTTTTAAACTAAATTATATAGTTTTTGTGATTACTGATCGTGTAAAGTATGCATATGCCATTTTTCATCCTCACGCAATTCGTGAATTTAAATTACATTATGGTTACTCTTGTTGAAAATAAATAAATAATTTATTTTTAACTTGCGCATTTTTCCAACTACGACAGAATAAAGAATTGACCTCGATATAATAATATGTGATCAATAAATCTTTTAACGAACCATCGCACTAAATAAAATTATAATGTTGGGAAGCATTTGATATTCTGTGCCGTAGACGAAGCTTCAACCGTATTAAACATATCGATCTATATACATTTAATATAATTATAAATTAATTAATGAGCGACCATTGTCTTATTGAGAACAAGAGCAAGCAAAGTGCAATGAAATTATATACAATTATTATGAAACTAATAAGTAAGATCAATCATTATCCGATATGGAGAGCATTAATCCTGCGTATCGGATATTAGATAAGACAGGAGGATTCATTATTTAATAATAAACTTATATTAATGAGACGCTAAACACTCGGACTATTACTTTGTAAGTTATTTGTTTTTTCTTTTCAGTCTCGGGTATATTAGCAATAGTGTAATTAAAAAAAAAAAAAAAAAAAAAAAAAAAAAAAAAAAAACCAATGCAATCGTCATCGTTTACGCGAGGTACGTACAATCGAGTGCCCTAAGTAATGGCAATGTCGAGCAAAGAAAAACCAATTGTACGCTGGAACCTCTCATACTTACCCTCACTCTTACTCTCAGACTTTTGTATTACATTTTTTTATTTTATTTTACAATATGCAATAAATCACAATTCAAGAAAAACAGTGAAGTACTTAACTTTTAGAGCGCCTTAAATTAGAGCCGACCTTTTTTTTGTAAAACCCTCATTCTCATTACACTCTCTATGATATTCTTTTAGAGAATTATCACTGAATGATAATACGTATATTTCATTTAAATAGCAATTATCTCCAAACAAGCCCCATTAAAATGAATTATGAACCGTTGAATTCATTATTTAGTACCGCAAAACATCCCGGAGTCTCATTTTAATCCGCACTTAAGCCGGTTGACATCTCGTAAGTTCGTCCCGGCAAAAATTGGCACCGTTCGCCCGTGAATCCCAAGACGACGCGTCCCCTCGCCCGCTAATAAACCATCTCCGACTAGACGATTCTTACAATTAAGCAGCCGTACTGAGCAAACAAAGAACGGCGCGAGCTCGATTCCCTCTGGCCCTATCCCTACCACAACCCATCCCCCGCAGACACCACACGACCTCGCTACCACGATTTTCAATCGCGGACGAGCGACGCCCCTCGCACTACCCCACTAAACGGGAGGAGGGGATGATCGATTAATCAATCAAGTCGCGGCTCCTCCGTCTGTGTAATTTTCCCCCGCAAATTGCGTCGAACGATTAAGCGGCGGCAGCGCGGACCACTATCGCGCACGCGCTCAATCCCTTTTATTTGCCAGGGTCCGGTGAGGTGCCGATTTCGTCTCGGGATCCGCTGCGAACCTGGGGCAATGAATTTCGCGACAGTTATCGGAAGTATTTTACCCTCGTTCGTCGCTTGCACGCATCAGGATGGATAAATTTCGTTATTTTGCCTGTTATTATTATCTGGGCGTTGATGCTCGATGCGAACGCATTAGATGACGCGATTTTTTGCGCCTCGCCAGTGTCCTGCTGACTGCTTGCAATGGAATTCCGCTGCAAAATTGCGAAGGGCATTGGATTAATCGACGGATGTTGAAATTAATCGTAGCTCGGTATCTAGCTTTCTTCGTTTAACTGAATTTCAAGAATACGTGGAGGTTTTGTTGAGTAGCTGTACGAATGACAATACGAGTTTTACATGGACGCTCGAAGAGTGGTAAGTGAGGTAAAATAATAACCTCCTGTAATTTTTTTAAGCGCGGTAAAATTTATTTCAAGCGCAAAATTCCGAAGCATACTTTCGTAATGCCAAGATGTAGATCAGATCGTGAATAGTTTGAATTTTAAAATTATATGCCTCCTATATATCCTGATGTACATTATTAATATTTAACGCTAATATTAAATAATATATTAAAGCATGTAAATGAAATTTATTAAATGCGACCGTTCTTCCGAACGTCAAATATAATGGAATGCAATATTTTACTTACAAAGAAATAATACGTAAAGAGCCGTATAAAAAGAAGATACTTTAATACATAAAATGACTGCACTTTTTTTTTGTCTCGCGCTATTGCTATAAGGCAAAATAATACTTGTATCTTTTCGAAAGAAAACTCGAATTAAGCAAATGGATGAGTCACAACAACATTTAATATTGCAAATTGCAACGCTAATCACATCGTCTCTTCTTGCGAAATAACTGAAATGAAGGGAGACATAGTTTTGGTTCGCTATATATATAGCCTTTTGCGTAATTTTAATGGATTGCCGACTTTGCCTTGGATTTCACGCCACGTGAACTATTTTTTAAATACTTATTTAAGAATTTAGGTCTCCGTTTTAAATATTTAAATACATACGATCGACCAACTATAAATTTCAGACAATTTAACGGGATAATTAATCTTAAAAATCATTACAAACGTAGGAAACAAAAAAACAACAACAACTACAACTACTACTACTACTACAACTACTACTACTACTACAACTACTACTACTACAACTACAACTACTACTACTACAACTACTACAACTACTACTACTACTAATACTACAACTACTACTACTACTACTACTACTACTACTACTACTACAACAGAAAAACAAAAAGAAATAGAAAAATAAGAAAAATTTTTACATCTATCTTATCCGTCAAGTACTTAAAGTATATGGAGACTCAGCGATTTTTCACTTTTATCGCTCAATTTGACATGTAGTGCTCCATATGTAATAAGCCGAGAATGCATTCTCGCTGCTACGGTCTTCCACTTCCTTGCCTCTCTTTCTCATCAGCTCCTCACGACCTGCCCCTTGCCAACATCCCCGTCCCACCGTAGCAACTGCGCTCACCCCTTACTCGCTAGTTCCGTTTTCGCGATTATTATTTGTGTTTGTCGCATTAACAAGGGGCAGTTTATACGAGTGGTTATCCGCTTTAAATATACTGCTGGGAGGTGAGGCCGGCATGATTTTTCATTCTTTTTCACCGCGAGCGGGGTTGTAAAGTTGAGTCGCGTCCGAAGAAGAGGAGACGTTGCCTTGCGCGCCGGTCATAACCGCCGTGATTATCATCCGTAGAAAATAAATTACCTCCCGAGTGTGTTAATTAGTTCTTTTATATTATTTATCGTGGCTGGGAGTTGCCGTGAATTAAAGGCGATTTAATGGGAGGGATTGGGCGATGGGGGAGCTGGGAGGGGAGGGGACACACAATTATAACTAGGGGATTTAAAATCCCGTCAAATTGCACGTTGACGGTATTGCTCGTGTCATTAATAGCGACATTAGTTAACTCGTGATTTACGGCGTTTTTTTCATGCAATTGCCACAAAACTAATGCTAAGGGTATATATATGATGCAGTGTCGGGATGCTGGATTTATCATTTAAGAATATTTTATGATTAAGGAGCACGTATATTCGTATGCACTATTTATCGTAAAGCTCGAGCGCAACCTTTTTTCATAGATTACTTGGATGGTCGTTTTGTTCCGATCGTGCCAATGATATTGATTTAATAAAATTCCAATGCCAACTTCATTATACGCTCTGATGAATTAGCAAAGTAGCAAAAATTGCATTACAACGAAAAGTGCATTAAAACGAAACAATTGCTTTACAATGGGGGTATGTTAAAGCTGACAAATAGCCTTTTAAGCTTTTGGCTTTTAAAATTTAGACGAGCGACTGTTTTTGATGGAAAACAAAAATTTCGAAACTATACTAACGACATTCTTCCGATTTTATTCCGCAACAGACACTTTGATTTAAATAAATTCTCGCACTCGTTGAAATATGTAATTACGGGTGTCAGATTTATCTGTAATATCAAAATATGCATCTACTTACAGCCAGAATCATCGATTACGTGGAAAAGTGCAAGTCGTAACTCTCACACATAGCTGACGGATAAAGTAATCGAATGACTTTGTACCGATTTTCTTTACAATTTACATGGTGATTAATTGCTCCAAGAGCTCTTTAAGCCAGCAGATTCTACAATTTTCCGATGAATTTTAACTGAAGTGTAGGGGCAGCTCCATCCGCTCATAATATACCTAAAGAGCGAATCTCGGGCTCTCCTGAGATCCTCGATCGTCCGGATTTTATAATAAATACGGCGCGTTTATTAAGAAAAAGAAAGAATAAAAAGAAGAAAAAAGCGCAAGCAATAAATAAAAATTATCTTGAAAAAGTGTACATTTTGTAATATTAAGGAGAAAGGAGGAGCGTATAAATAAAGATGTTTTTGAATAATTCGTGATAAGTGAAAAATTACGGACTCGAGGGAGTAGATAAAACAAAAAGACGCCTTATAAATTCACCTGGCATCATAAAGAGCATCCGCGATATTTTTCACTCCCGGCTGCCAATTTTACTTTCTCTAAAAGTCAGGCGCATAAATCCTTCGGTAACACCTCTCGAGCGCTCGTAGGCGAGGTGGGGACATGGGCTTTCCGGGTCCAACCCCCGATGTCAGCGCGCGTCTAACGCAGCCTAATTCGATAGCTCTGTTCTAACACTTTTTCATGCGTTTTCGAGAAGAAACGCTTTGGTATCTACTTTCTGCGACGTCCCTTACCACGTCGCTCGGATGCCGAGACGCGACGAGACGTGACGAGACGTGACGAGACGTGACGAGACTTGACGAAGCTCGCGGCCGATTCGGGGTTGCGCACACCACCACTTCAGCAAAGCCGCACAATTTAAAATGTTCCGTTGCTCTACCAACACGAATGCTTTCGAAAAAAAGAGAGCTACCAACGTGGTAGGTAGTGGGGGAAGAGGTCAAGATTTATTCAAAGCACTCTAAAAGGGAGTATTAAACTATTTCGCATGAGATAAATGGGAGCGCGTGCCTGTAAAATCATTTTTAAGGCGCTTTAGTGACGCGCGTTAAAATATTTTAAAAACGTATTATAAAATATTGTCCTTATTTATGAGTTAAGGCGTATAAAGTGAAATTTACGCTCCGACTGTTAGGTGTCGTATTGGAAACCGTTAATAAAGTTCCCGATCCCCTTCGATTATGTGTAGGTCTCGAACGCAACGAAAGATCAAGATCGTCCGCTTTGCTGAATTTCACCGGTTTGACGAAAGTGAAAGTACAATTGGCTGTTTGCCCAGGATATACATATATATATATATATATATATATATATATCGTTACTTTTGATTTCGATTTTTAAATGAAAATAGCTAGTCGTTACGACGCGACATACGTAAAGTAATACTTTACGCACATTTTAAATTATATTTTTATGACTTTTGAGAAATATGCCGAATTATTTGTAAGTAAGAAGAAGAAGGTTCCGAGCCCAAGACGAGCATGAAATTGTTTCAACAAGTCTTGAAATACGAATGAAATTATGCAAATGTATTTTTCATTGTTTGCAACAAACGTTTCGTGAAAAATCACGGGCGTTAATCATTTCAGGGGCATTTTTTTTCTTCTAAAAGGATTTTGACACTTTGGAAATCATTTCATACACGCGTACGACACACATTTAATCAACGCACACGGCGCATCGCGCACATACTTTATTTCCCATAATGTACATATAATGCGAAAAATTAAGAAAAAATATAATTAATTTATTCGGATTAATATGAAAACCTACTGAATTTATCACGCATTTCGAATTTATACAATGAAGATTTTATATGCGCTCATTTGATTTTTTTTACTCATTTTTGCATTGCTATAATTTATGCGGGAAATTATTTCTCGTGAAATCGCTCCGAATTAAAACTGCAGCAAAAAAAAAACAATAAAAACAAAAAAACAAAACAACAAAAATATCAGTTGTTTAGTGCTTTCATGCTTTCGACACATATATTTTCCCTCAAATATGCACAACACTCCAATATCAATATATTAATATATAAATAAGGCTACTTTATGGGCGCCGATCGCTAATACGCATGCACAAGCATTGAAAAACATCGCCTTCGCTAACAATTGATTTATTAATATTAAAAATGGCCACGATATTATTAAGATCGGCTATATTTACAAAAGGCGACAAGCGCCGAGTCTCTCGTTACTTTCCAAAAGTATCGAACGCCAAAAACAACGAGTTCGACCTGACATAAAACCCCTCCACATTTCATCGCAAAGCCTACACTTACTTTTGTAATTACTATTACTGCATCTGCAAATCGAGCCCCCTGCCCCATGCATACGCAAGCACATACACGACGAGAAAAACCCGCAGGACTTTAAAATTCCTGCGGTCCAAGATGCCGAGAGTAGATTTGCATTCCGATTGCCTCGGCATCGCTGACAAAATATGACAGAGTCCCCGTTACCGATGCAACGCCCCGCTGTAAGGTCGAGCATAACGCGGGTATTGTCTGGTGCCACGTTTCGAGCAATTACCCACCCGGCTCGCTTTATACTATTACAGAAAATTTCTTATTCTCCGTATTTGATTAAGCGTGGTAACACGAGGAGACGGCGGCGGCGACGTCAACGGTGATGCCGATGATGGTAGTGGTGGAGGTGGTGGAGGTGGTGGAGGTGGAGGTAGTCATAGCTCCACTCGTGGCGGCGAAGACCGTAAATTTTATGGCCCCGAGGCCGCGATTTTGACATCCGATATTCGTAGGCGCGGGCGTCTCCGGGTCGAGAGGAGTCGGGCTCTCGCTCCCCGATCGCCGCCATTAGAAATAATTTCGCGCATTATCATTCGGGCCGTATTTTACGCGCTTATCGGGAAGAAGGCGCGAGCGGCTTGAAAAAGCGGCCATTGTCGCGCTTAACTCACCGGCGCTGGGCAATAAAGTTACGCTGGTACACCCTGTGTAATGCGGCTCCTCGCGGTCCCCCCTTCGGGGGAATACGCGTCGAACGGGGAAATCCGAGCCTTCGGGAAGGCCCCTCGCGTGCCTTCGCGCCGTCTTCCTTTTGCCCCTTGCCGTCACCTCCTCCTTCCTTTCTTCCTTCCCTCTTCATTTCCACTCGGCTTTTTACGTCTCTGCCGCCGAGCGCTGCCTTCGTATGCTAAGCGACCAGTGGCTTTCAATCGCGAGGACCCGCCGTCCCCTCGACTCCGCACCTCCTAGTGACGCGCTAGCTCGCGCGCTCGCGACACGCAACTTCCGTTGTCTTTACAATCGACGAAATCACGCCTACGGCCAAAGCCGCCGCCGCCGCCGCCGCCGCCGCCGGTCCTTAGCCGCCTTTACACTTTTTATCTTCCGACCTGTCCGCCTATTATTTCAATGATAATCTCGGCCATAGAGGCTGACTCGCCCGAGTCGGCGTTGCTTATGCGCACACGCACATTCATCGCTAAGTCCGAGAAATTCATTTTTATTAAATGAAGAAATGCGCTGATGGGATTTTTCAAGGAGTGAGCGTGTACGATCCACTCGAGTCGGCTCGCGATAAAAGCTACGAGTACAAAAAAATCAGAGTACAGGTAAGTGTGCAGGTGCTTAATTTACTTATTTTAAAGCTTTAAGATACTTTAATGATAAAGTGCACTTCTCTCTCTCTCTCTCTCTCTCTCTCTCTCTCTCTCTTTCACTCCCTCCCTCTTTAATAAAAGCATTATTTAAGAACATTAGTAAAAGATAATATTGTTAATGTGTTTAATTGTGCTTTTTGTTATAGGTAAGTCAGCTTAAGAGCATACCTCTATCCTAAGGCGAAACTTGCAGAGTAAGTAGAAACTATAATTAGGATTTTTCTGCCAATGTCAATGTTTCATGATATTAAAAAAATTACTCGTTGATAGAATTAAGTGACCTACTAAATTTTTAATCGATTCTCGCATTTTGTCTCGTTTATTAATGCACGTGGAAATCCTCGACACGCGTGGCAACGAACATTAGAATAATTTTCTTTGATTAAACTTTTCTCTCTCCGCAAATATTAAACAGCAATTTCATCATTTAAGTATATAAGATATATACGTGAATAAGG
>NW_011948416.1:8098941-8111996 GCF_000503995.2 Ceratosolen solmsi marchali | reverse complement strand
GATAATGCTTAGGTATGATAGAAAATATGCGAAATGCATAGCGAGGGAAAAGAAACGAAATTCAACCGTGAAATATCAAGATTTTTCGGAAAAATGCCGTGAACATCTCGGGAGTGAAGGCTAAAACCAGCATGAACATTTAGCGAAGGGCAGGTTGTTCGTACAAACTCATTGACACGAGTGATAATCCTTAATAAGCAAGTTATTGGCGCGCTCAAAACGTATTAACATTACGCCGCTCCAGAACATACTTATTACATTAATAGTCGCATATCAGGTAGCAGCTCATTTTTAATAATGTCCACGTCCGTTCGTTCATTAGCTGCTAATCCCAGCTTTTTACGCTTGCAACTGGATATTAGCGACGTCGGGATGACCCACGAAGGAGAAAGCCGCCACCTCGAGGGTGGGGAGGGGGAGGCGATGTGGAAGAAACGAAGCGGATACGAACCAAAACCTTCGATCGATCCGCCGCGAAATCGCATCGGACAACGATCGGTGTCTTGATCTCGGTAGTCGATTAACACTCCACGCACTTCGAATAGGGGGGGGGGGGGGGGTGGTGGAGCAGAATCGTGACCAATCATTAAGTAGGTACTGGAGAGCCGAGCTCTAATTAACCATTAGGTCGCGGAGGTTGACACCCGTGGCATTGCTCGCACTACTTTCCAAACCGCTTCCCGTATCCACCCACCCACCCACCGCCCACCCGTCTAAATGAAGTCACTCTTCCGGCTTCTAGTCGTTAGTTTTCTAGCGGGGAAAGGCGATCCAGCGAATCACGGATGCGCGCGGTTAATGCGAGCTTGGACTTATGTGCAAGCGGCGTTACCTCTAATCATCATGAAGCGCGCAAAAATCTCAGCCCGCACTTTCCTCCACTGGCATCCATCTCCATCATTACCATCTCTGCCTCTTCCCCTTACTCCCCCTCCTCCTCCTCCTCCTCCTCCTCCTCCTCCTCCTCCTCCTTCTTTCACTTACGCGCCGACGTACTTAGCGTTGCTACTTAGCTTGGTATTGTGAGCATCGGGGGCTACTCGCTTGCCCCTTGTCGTTTGTTTCTTCGGTAACGGTTCGCTCCTTTGCCTTTATGGTCAGCCTGAGTTTTGCCAGCTGCATTAAGATAAGACGAAGAAAGGTCCATCCCCCATCCGAATTCTGCATCTCTTTGGCGCTTTTAAGCTTCTCCCCGTGCTTCCCCCGGTCCCGTGACTATTATCGCGGGGCCGCTTTATCGGGTGTTCGCAGTGCGCAGAGCCGTCGCTTTTTCCGGAAATCATTAATGAATGAGGAGCGGGACTCGAGGCCGTCTGAGTCCGTAAGAGAGACGCGTATTTCGTGGACTATCGATTACCGATGCGTGGGTGGGTTCTCCGTCTCGTGAAATGATGTTCGTGAAATGATGAGCCTCGGAGCGCAAGGCAACATTATTTCCGAGCTTATTGAAAAATGCGAATTTCTCCTCGCTACCTAATAGATTTGCGCATTAAAATGAATTAAAATACCCTGAAGTGTTGAGTACATTTTGAGATCGGTCTAGCGCCCAAGAATTATCAATTGATTTGCTTTCTCAAGCGAAGGCAACATAATGTATGTAGGTTAAGATTTTTCATATCAAAAGACTGAAGTACATGTTAATTGAAAATTTATTTTGTTTGTCGACGTTTCAACGCGCAGGTTCGTCGTTCACCCGAGGCTCTTGATATTTTAACATTACACGCGTGACGTCCGCTTAGATTTCCGCGCGTCAATCTTTCGCCCATTAATCCCTGCATTATAATAGTATGAATTGCTAAAAATACTGGACGAAGGCCAATAATTAAATGTTTTTCTTTTGATATTAAACTGCCAAATATAAATAACAACGACAAAGACAATGATGGCGATGATGATGATGAATGAAGAATGATTATGATTATAATATCATGTGCGTAAAATTATAAAAGCAATTACGTATATTCTATCGAATTATCGATGCATCGAAATGGAAATTGAGATGTCCACATATACACGATATTAATACGCAATAAGAAGGACGATAAAAATATGCTTGAAATATCATCAATGTAATTAAATGTCAATTCAGGTTTTTAACTTTAATAACTTAAACACGTTGACATAAATTGCTAAAATACGAGTGCTAGAAGTGTATATAAAGCATCAAAAATTGCTTGCAATCAACGAGTTATAGATAAACAGGAAATTAGTAATATTATTATGTGTAACGTTGTATATTATGCGTATACAACTGACTAGAGTCTCTCCTAATATTAATGTCCATAAAATTTATATTAAAAAGGTGGTCCGCAAAGTCATTGCCTCGCGATCGTTTCCTTATAAATCATAATTGATGGAAGCTGCGGTGCATTTCAAGACTAATCCTACTCGTATTACGAAGATTTCAACCGCCGAGAAATCACGACCTCGCCACATGTTCCAGCCATTACAACGGATCACGCGCTTTTGCAAAATCTCCGTCGTTTATTGCACCTCGGCGCAGCTTCATCTCGTTCCCTCCGAGTCCCTCATTAGCCAGCATCAAAACCTCAGAGTCAATAAATGCGGAAAATGCGCCGCGACTAAAGTAAACACGCACGCACGCACGTGCATATCTAGTTCAAAGTGCCAGGCCTAACTTGTCCACGTGGGGTACGCGCGAATGTCCCTCGTTAGGTCTATTCTTACAAGGACTTTAATTGAGGATGCTATTTGAGAATGTCGAATGCGTAAGGATGAGTGAAACACAATGAATAATGAACAACGCAATTGACAACTACGGGAGAAATAATGGAAGAATTAAAATGTTGAGTTAGTTACGTTGAAAATAATGTCCCGCCGAGCCGATACCCCATATTTAATTGACGAGGCACTACGTTTCATGTTTAAGCAACAACATTGTGAGCTACTCCTACACCGAACCTCTCTCTCTCTCTCTCTCTCTCTCTCTCTCTCTCTCTCTCTCTCTCTCTCTCTCTCTCTCTCTGTGTTACAATCGGCCAAAAGCTGCCATTAGGCTGCTCATTGTCCATTAACAAATATACTCCAGAGTCGGTGGCCAACCTTTTAAAACATTTCCAACCAAATCAATTATACCGCACGAGATAAGCACAACACGCTCGCGATATCTCGCTTACTTCTTTATCCGATCTCGGCGTCGACCTGGAACAGTCCTCGATCAGACGCAAAATGTATAGGTGTCGTCCCGACGATGGAGAAAATATTGCGAGTTCCTTCCCACTCTTCTTGCCCCACAGCCGAAGATAAAGAGGCGCGCGTTTTAAACGTATTTGCGTGCACGTGTCGAAAGCTTTCTCCCGGCGCGCAAAGAAATCCTCTTGCCGTGCGCGCGTGCCAATAAGACAAAAGGGGAGCAGCTAACGAGGAGCCATTTTTTTGCACGCACGATTCCGGTCCTGGCGATCCCCCATCCTCCCTCCTCCCATTCCACCATCCCCCCGCCCCATCCATTCAAACAATTAAAACTAGATTCTGATCCGTTAAATTCATTAGGCTTGATAAAACTTATTTGCGAGCGAATTTATCGAAATTTACGTTCACGGTCGCTCGTACGCGCTTATTACGGAACATTCGCAGTCAATGCGACTGTTGATTTTGTAAAACATTTTATTTCATAATGTCGAGTGAATCGGTCGTAGTATTTAGTGCGAATCCATTAATTTACTATGAAAAATACGCTCTTTGACAGAGTACAACTATTCTAACAATTTATATTCTAAAAATCTTTACTATTATCAATTTTTGTTCTTATTCTATTAATATGTTATTAGAATATTGATTTTAAGCGATAATATCGAGCTCAAAATTTCTTCTCTTACTTGTCGATGTTGACGTACGTTTTTATAGAATCACATATTCGTTCAATCTGTATGTTTTGTATATTATGTATTTAAATATAGATTTATACGCCTGGAACGAACAGGAATAAGTTGTCCTTGGGAGAAAATCTTGGGGACGTTGCATTAAATTATTATAATTATTATAATTATTAATTGAGGATATAAAATTATTCGCTAATATAATTTTAATATAAATTTTATTAATATTCAATTTTACATGTTGCAAGAAAGAACACGTGAAAATCAAGTATCAAAAACGAGAAAAAATAACAAAATGAAAAAAGAGAGAAGAAAAGATTATTAATGTAATCATGACTCTCTCGTATATAAAGACAACACCATGAAAAATAGATTATAAAAAATTTTATCGAAGTACACGAACGAAATACTATATATACATATATGAAAAAGAGTTGGTTTATTTTTTTAATTATGTAAATAAATTCAGAAAGTAAATGAAGAAGGAAATAAAAATTATAATGTGAATTTTTCGATTCTTATAAATTAAAGAAGCAAAGTTAATGTTAAATTGACAATATATAGCAACAAATTCGCGATACGAAAGTATGAGTTGTTGGAAAATCTTGGTAATTCATTAATTTTCGCCATAGTAAATAATTCACTATCTATACCACTTCCATAGAGATCATACAACAATTATATCTCCATGAAATAAATTTCTTTTCTCTCTCTCTCTCTCTCTCTCTCTCTCTCTCTTTCTCTTCCCTTGTTGAAGTCGACGCGCGCGAGAAAGGCCTTCGCTTGTCGCAGAAACAAACGAGACGGTGCGTGCAAAAGCTTACACAAAGATAGAGATAGAGATAGAGATAGAGATAGGGGGGGGGGGAAGGAGATGGACAGACAGACAGACAGACAGACAGACGCAGATGTGAGCATGCAGGTATGTGTGTAAGGAGAACGTAGTAAATTAACATTCGCATCTCGCTCACCTAGAGCCGCTTGTCTCTCGTCGAGACCTCGTGGGTGTAAGTACGAACGTCCGTCTGGATTAGCTTCCCCACCTTCTTTTTTTACCCTCGAATCGCGTTTCATCCTCCAGTCCGTGAATTTCATTGCTGACTTACCAGGGAAATCGAACTTTTCGCGCTTGTTCCTTCAAATTCAACTCTCTCCGTCATTATTTACAAGTTACAACTGTACTTTAGTCCAAGTGTATAATGTGTTGATTTAATGTGAAAATTAGTTTCTTAATGCTTTAATTAACCTGTCTGACTCTCTCTCTCTCTCTCTCTCTCTCTCTCTCTCTCTCTCTCACTCTCGGTAGCGCTGTTCGAGTTGAACATATCGAGTAGGATAGAATGCCGAACTTTTGTCCAATTAAAATATCGCAGCAGGGTAAAAAAGTTAATTTAGAATAAAATTAAGCGTAGTTGATCGAGAGTTTGGACGGACATGTTTCATACGACTAGTTTAGCACTGTGCGCTGATTATTGCAAAAAACAATCGACTCCATTTCCATACGATCTATCCTATTTATAATAATTTTTTAACCGTATACTTCGACGTCCGATTATCTTTGAATGAAAAAAAGAAAGATAGGACGAAAAAACTAGACGCGCGATCGATAAACCAGGCCATTATTATTCTTTTGTATCGTAAGACATACGTAATCTTCATAAAAGATAGTAATTAAAATAACAAAAAGTTCATAGGGATGTAGCGCTGTTCCGTAACGGCATACTATTAATAATGCATTTCAAAATCAGCATTAATATTTGTTAAATACACCGATCACCGCATCAATCACTATCAGTCTTCTCACCAACGTCAGTCGTTTCTCTTTATCCTGCTTCTTTTGTCTCTCGTCCAATCTTCTTCTCCCTTCCTACCTGCATTACTGCACTTATCCAGATTTAAATCACGAGCCATGTATCTACCGTTGCGTCGCCTCTTTCGCAATTAATTCGCACCTCGCGTTCGCCCCTTGATTAACAAGTTCGTCCCGAATCGAGTCGAGTAACGGCCAGGACTCTTTGGATCTGCATAAATACGCGTACATTGTGGCGAAAATTTTCGCCGACGAAGGCGGCCACGAGGACCGCCGCGATCGATGATTTATTCCGCTAAGAGGATGGCGTGTTAGGCTCGTTTCGACGATTGTCCCGTGGTCCTCTTCTCCATTTCTCCAATAATCCCATTGAAAGTGGGTCCTTCATCGCTAAGGCGCTTTTCCCCACCATTTACCAATGGGTGAAGGAGATATTTATTTTACGCTCTGCTTATCTACTAGCGAGCTTCTCCACCACTTTGACTAGAGGGTTAAGAACTTTTTAACTAACTTAATTATCTTCACGGGCTACGTTTTAAAGTAGAAAAATTATTAAGGTTTTTGCTGGCGTCGATCGTGTTGTGGTCTATTAAATCTAATTGTATATGTTAATTTTTGATATTCGCAGGTTGATTAGGACGGGAATTTCATACGCCATTAAGTTAGTCATAAAGTATAATATTATTACACTACGAAGGAAGCAGAATAGTAGAAATTGATGAAAGTATTTTAATGTAAGGAATAAAGCTTATTAATTAGCATAAATATGTAATATATTTCCCTTTCTAATGTTTATTAAATCATGATAATATAATTATTACAATCTGAATTAATTATCGAGAAATGTATATGTAAAGTAGTTGTGCATAAACTTCATATATAAAAGGGAATATCCTATAGAGTAAATAATCTTCACTTACTAATAGTATATAAAATAAATAATTTAGGGCAACTTTACGATTAATTCATTAGCGCGAACATATACGTGTATCCATACTTTCTTGCCCTCTTATTATTCCTTATGCCTGCTGAATTAATTTGAAAAAAATTATATTACTACGCTTCTCACGGCATTACTTCACGATTTTTTTAGTTTTTAGTTAAAATATACAACATAATTTCTTCTTATTTTTTTTCTTTTTTTTGTTTTTTTTTTTTGTTTTTTTTTTGTTTTTTTGTTTTTTTGATGTTTTGTTGTTTTGTTTTGCATTGTTTAATTCTTATTAATATCAATATCATCATCATAATCTTCATCGATATAACCAACTTATAGCGTTTTACCAACAAATTTTTTATTTGAAAAGAGATTCACATCTGATAGATAGAGCTAGACAAGTAGAGATCTGAATTGGTAGATTAATAGAGGAATAAAGTGAAAGTAAGACTTGGAAAAATAGAGATAACAACTAGAAGAAAAATATTCTTTAAAAATTAAATGTTTACATTATAACAATTTTTATATAATTAATTGTCATTACGCGTATTTGTTATTGTTGTTGTATTATGTTAGTTAAAAAATTACTATTATTCGTTCCCTTCGTCTAAATGTCCAATATTTAACGAACAGTTATTTTGAATATGAAAAATATTACGTTGACATCGAACAACGTACAAAAAAAAAAGCCACGATATAATATTAACATAATAAATGTTTAAAACGGTATTTTGCAAAAAGCAAGGAAAAAAACACTAAAAAGTAACAAACATTACCATTTTTTGGATAGAGTTTAAAAAGCAGTTGGCTCGTGAAAAAAAAGGGCCACAATAATACGTGCAGTCGTACAATCATCTTTCGAAACATTTACTTAATAACGATGAAAAATATATTATTAGTTAGGACAAACGCGGGTGTGTAGAAAAAGTGACTTCGCAGCACACGTTTCATTATTCCAAGATAGATCTCACGCTTGATTTTTCAAAACATCGCGTAATTCAGCAGTATAACATTTTCTATGTACTCTCGTACTCTGTAATAAGTATAAATTTTCTATGAGCTCCTTCGGCTTTTAGCATATTTTGTAATATGAATTTATAGGTTTGTGTAGAGTTTATAGGTGCTCCAGAAAAATATGTAGCGAAAAGAAATTCTATGCTGATGAATGCATATTTTTAGTCGAAAGATCATACTAAAAGAAAAGATACAGTTAAATTTCAGTTTAAGTTTTTTTAGGAAAAATTTTATGTATAGAAAGTGTATTCAATGGTCTTTCTAATGACGGAGAATTATATTACTTTTTATATAATACTAATGTATAGGCAACGTCAGTTACAAAGCAACGAATATTTTAAATTATATTATTATTACAATATTACATAATAATTTAATTTGTATTTAAGATAATTTAATGTATATCGATATATATATATATATATATATATATATATATGCATGTGGATCAATATTAATGTTATCCTGCTCTATTTCCTTTATACTTTATGAAATTTATTGTTTGCGTTTATTTTCCCCCAATAATTGATTATTGAACGGCATACTTTAAGTATAATAATAATACACAATTTTATCGTAATTTCTATTACTAAAACTTTAGTCATCTGTTGTATAATGTAATTATTATTTAAAATATGATAATTATATACTCTTTGACGTAAAAAACCTTACTCCACTTATTTTAAGAAAGTAGTAAGACATTGTTATATCATTTGTCTCTCTACTCATACCAATAAAACCTTAAATTTTTCTTTTTCGTAAAGATTCACAATATTTATAATCGTATAAATTGCTAAATTAAGTATTAATATTATTTAATAAAAATTAAGTATTCGAATTTCGAATTTTCATTAGATTTTCAATTTAATTATATAAGTTTTTGTCTTTCTTAACATTTTCATCTAAATTTCATGCTGCCAACTTTTTTTTATGTAGATTCTTTGTTACATTTCTATTCATCCGAGCATATTTTGTTTTTCAATATTCCTTCTTATACTAATATTTTTTAATTAATAATCTCCAATATCATTAAGCATATATTTTTATTACTTTAGAGGGCGTATTAATTATTTAAATGCAGTAATGATATTTTAGAAATTGATCCACTTTCACGATTATGAAACAATTCGATAATGCAGTTTTATATTGTTAGAAATATTTGGTTAAAGTTTTTCATAATTCAATATTCTAAGCTTACTTTAATTTTTTTTTCGTAAAAGCTTCTGATTTATGGTTATGGATTGATGATAGTAATGACGACGACGACGACGACGATGATGATAATGATAACGACAGGAATGATGAAAATTTAATTAAAATGAACCAGTGATACTGTTATTACTTTACAAATTATAACTATGAAACTATATGTTATAATAAAATATAAAATTGTATTCAGTTCAAATACTTTTTATATAACATATATATATATATATATATATATATATATATATATATACATATGATGGGTCAAACGTTATACGATTGACTCTCATTTTCTCGAGTATTCAGCCATCAATTCCCTCATCATTTAACATTTTATTTTCAAGCTTTTGTATCATTGGATTCATTTTTATGATATTTAATAGGGGCTAAGTAACAGTTGGTCCTATCAGATGATTTTTAAAGCACGAAATATAAATACGCTCGAGACCGCATTGATTTAGTACGATCGTTTGACTTTCTCCGGTCAAAAGATTTTGATGAGGTATGCAAGTTATTGTACATAGCCGTGACAACGAGGTGACACCCACCAACATTGAAATAATCGCAATCTCAAGAGCATATGGTAATGCGACTATTCAGATTATAACTTTTGAGACTTTGTGTACCGCAGACGCTCGGGCCGACTTTCACGCGAACGCACGTTTATTGTTGATTATTTTCATCAAAGGATACAGCACAAAGGGAACAGAGAGGAGGTGACATGGATCATCAAGAGTTGTGGTCAGTGTTGTCATCACCACTGCCAGTTGAAAAAATAACTCGCAAAATTTTCTGAGAATGAAGCGTAAGATGTGTGTGAAATACCACGTGTGAAATAAATAAGAAAATCTTTGCGATTTTGCAAACACTATTTATTTTATGATAGTTTTCACTTAAATTAGAGATTCAATGGAAATGCATGTATTTTCATAAATATAATAAAATGTATTTCGTAACTGTGTTGAAAATTTTTGCAGGATTCAACCAGTTTTCTCAACCTATAGATGTGGGCACACGAAATATTTAAAATTCGCGTTTATTATTTTTTTTTTTTTTAAATTAATCGTACAATTTCTCGCTATGCTCCATACTACTTGATTCAACAATTCCTTACTTAATGCAATGTGCCTTATTATCAATCGAGCTTTAATTAACCTTACGTTTTATTAGAATTGTAATTGCAAGATTGGCAGGCGTGCTACATAAACAGAGTAAGAATTCCTTCAAAAACTTTTAGATAAAACATGCAAGAAAATTGTTAATTTTTTAATTAGCTCTAATGTCATGCTAAGAATTAAATTTCATAGGCAATTCATCTACAGTAATAAACTATTCGACTTCTATTTATTACTTTTAAGCAAAAAAACACACACATACTTGCATGTAACTATTCTACTTCTACTAACATTTTTACTGTCAACAATGTAACAAGCTTAAATCTCATTATTTATTTAATGATATGGAATTATAATTATTGCATTATTAATAATTAGGGTTTCTACTACTAAATTTGTTATCTCAGAAGATTAATATTTCATTTCAATGAATGAATTATGCTTATTTATGTTTCGATTTCGATAAAACTGTATATTATATAAAAGGTAAAGATAAAATATTTGCATATAACTAAATTGAGATCTCAATTAAATCTTCGAGAGTTTAATAAAATTTGATATTTGGATTCGTAAAGAAGTACTTGGAATTTCGTAAAGAAGAAATTGAAATTTAACGGTAATATTAGTAATTTGTGCGCAAAATTCACCTTTTATTCTGTTCAAACTTGTAGAACGTATGAAATGCCTTAAGAATAAAAACAACGTATCCCATAGAAGAAGACAGAAGGAGAGCAACAAGTATGATACAAAAGTGAAAGATAATCCACGAGTCGACGGACTCTTCCGCATATTGTGTAGCTTAAGGTCATTGTTCCGAGTTGACATTGTTATATTTTAAACTTGACGTTTCTTTTGGTCGTTCGTACTCGGACATTCGTATAGTCGTTCGAGAGCGAGTAGGTCTACATATTCCAAGGATTTCATGTTCAGCTCACAAATAAGAAACTTAAAAAAACCATCAAAACCCTAAGATGTAGAGGGGCGTGAGAGGGGACGGGAACAAGTGAGAGTGAATAGTAGAAAGGGAGAGAGGAAGTAGATTAACAGAATGATAACGCATTAACAGAATTTTAATCAAGTTTTTCCGTCATATAACAGTTTCTTATAATTGACGTAAGATATAGTTGTAACAATGGTAAATCATAATTTTCCAATGCTATTATAGATTTGAATTTTTCGCCCCTATTTTCGACGGAAAATCCTCTACACATCAACGTTTAATAAACATTCGCATAAGCAAATGCGATGGCACTACAGAATTTTTAGCGGCGTTCACATTGGAGTTAAGGGATGGTCAGGGTTTGGGGTAGGGGAAGGAGACGTTCATATCGATTTACAGAGAATTGTACGTTAAAAGATTATATTTTCGGCGATAAAGAAGCCACGAGTTTAGAAAATTGGCTTTCCCTCGGCTTCCTCTCCTCTGGCAATTAATCACCGCCGTATATGAGCCAAATTGCCTTTTATTTAGATGTTATTTAAAAATCATAATAATAATATAAAGGAAGGGAAAAGCAAAAAGAAAAAAATGAACATTATTAATGGAAAAATAAAGGAAGGTCTAAGTAGGCCTGAACTTGAGTCAAACTAAATAATTATATTATAAATATTCAAACACATTTATCATCGTATTTACAGAATCACCTTCTAGCAGTGGGTCATAATGTAGAGTACAAAGAAAGTTTTAAATGGAACAGTTATTTTACCATAGTAGAGAAAAGCTACTTTTCCACTTATTATCTCGCTACTTCTAGATATGCAATAATAAAAGCAAAAGGAAAACTTTTCACGCGAAGAGAAAAGAAAATGAAGAAGCACATGGTTCCAGATCACAAGGTAATACATTAAAAATATCATTTGAATAATCATAAATCAGTAGTTACAGACAGTAACGTATAATAATTCACATCCCATTTTTCTTCTCGTGAGTAACGTATATTAGGAATAACATGCTTTAGAAGCACAACATTTTATTATCGAATCTTAGAGAAGTACATATTAAGAATGATTTAATCGCGCAGCGATAACAAATTACATAGGTAGGCTCTTCTACATTTCGCAGGATCCCATAATTACACGCACCTATCGCATAATCATTAGTTCATTCACCGTAGCCAACCCATTCAATGCCGCGTAAAAACACTCGAACAATACGAATACATAACTTTAAAAGCACTTCTTCAACAAAAACAAAAACAAAAAAAAAACAAAAAAAAAACACAAAAAAAACGAAAAGAAAAAAATAGATGAATACACCAAGTAAGAAAAAAAAACAGTTGCAACGCGTACTTTCGGAACGGCGAATAGTAATTAAACGATGCTACTCGCGATAAGATAAGGGTATCTAACAAGACTAATTCGACTAACGAAGAAATTATTCGCGATTCAAGGGACGAATGAGAGTAAGAAAGAGAAAATTAGAGTAAATCTGCAACACAAGGCTAAAGAAAAGGTAAAAAGATAATCCTTATTTTGAAAAAGTAAAACCAGATAAGGTTGAGAGGACAGAACACAACGATGAATGAACAAGAGTATTAAAAAAAAATTAAGTATTGAAGATTGGACGAGTTGGGAGGAGAGGGACAGAGATAAAAAGAGATAGAGAGATAGCGAGAGAGAGAGAGAGAGAAAGAGAGAGCAAGAGATAAATTAGAGGAAAAAGGTTGCAAAATTAACAAAGATAAAATAATACGAAAGAAATCGCACGAGTATATTTATATTGGAAAGAAAAATAGAAATAGGGTATAAAGTTAATCGAGATAGTTAGAAGAGATAGATAAATAAATAGATAAATAGATAGTTAGATAGATGAATTCATAGTCAGAGTATGTGTGGCGGAGGGCTGGAGGAGGGGGGGGGGTGTAAGGTAAAGTCGTCTCCAACTCAATAAACTGCATACGGCAAGATTTTTCCTCGATCGAGTGGAGTCATATTCAAGTGTCTTCGGCCGTATACGCGATAGTGGATCTTCACGAAAATGCATCTTGAAAGACTATCTGCAGTATCTTATAAATCTATCTCCCTTCCACCCTTGCGCCATCTTTTTTCTTCGCATTTGCGTATTATCAGAAGAATGAAACCAAGAGAGATGGGAGAAGAAAGAGACAGGGAGGAAAGAAAACAAAACAGAGGGAAAG
>NW_011948416.1:8088913-8098776 GCF_000503995.2 Ceratosolen solmsi marchali | reverse complement strand
GAGAGAGAGAGAGAGAGAGAGAGAGAGAGAGAGAGCTGGAGATACGCGTGCGAGATCACGTGCAGATATCTTTCACTCTCTCTCTCTCTCTCTCTCTCTCTCTCTCTTCATCTTCGTCTTCGTCATTCTCTTTTTCATGGCTTTTTTTATTTCTATTTCAGTCTTACTTTTTTTCTCCTTATTCAATACACCCCAGTTATCTGGATTATTCATTCCTTATAAATCTTGCAAGCGCGTATGCAGATGTACAAATAGTTAATGCGCGTACTTATAATAATCAAAATATTATCCGCCGCCGCCGCCCCCCCCCTCTCCTCTCACTCCCCTCCCGACCCGAGCCCCGAATCGCGTCTCCTCCCGCACCATCAAGTATAAATGAAAGGAAAAATAATTTCTTACGTATGATTTTTATTCATAAGTGTAATTTTAACAAATTGATATTGATTAATAAAATGCATTGTGATATTTAATGCATTCGTATGTACGATTCGTCGTCGAGGTATTATTCAAATAAAAATACTCGATATTATATGTAAATTAATTTTAAATATAAAATTTTTCGTTTGATACTATCTCATTTTCAAAAGGTAATCTTTAATGGGCATTTTTATTTCGAGTCTTATTTTACGAAGCTAATTTAATGATTTATCAGGTGAAAATGTAGTGTTAAGCAGCATAAGGTACGAAAAATTCTTTGCCTTTAAATATCAACTGAAGTTTGCTTATTTATTGCTATGAGTAATCAATTCCTAAAGTATTTGACTGAATGCGAGTAAAACATTACGACTCTTATTATAATTTCATTTTAAATAATAGCAATTTATAAAATTAGAAATTTATCTATTTATTGTAAAATAAAAATTTAATTATTATGCAAGTAAAATTATTAATTTACAGAATGAGAGAATTTTTTCTTTAGATTAAATAAATGATAATGTATAATAAAAGTATCGATGTAATAATTTATATCATGTAAGAGTATGTATCGTATAAGTTTCTTAATAATACTTTTTATTAATAAAAAATGCTGGTTTACTCTGCAATAAAATTTTATTTTACTTTAGCATGGGATGAAAATTACAAGCTTAATGTCTATGAGTATAATACTTATGAGCAATTAATACTTTCTAATAATCGCAAGTAAAATATTATTACCTGGATAATCTGCTTTATATAAGGGGCTAGAAAAGCCCCTTTTAATGTCTAACTAACGAAGTTTGTATTATTTTAAATATTCAAGCTGAACATCTTAATAATCTTAGTATGAATAAATAAATTTTGATTTATGAAATCTTGCTGATTACAAACATTGTATAAAAACAACTGGATGTAATTTATTATTGACATACAGTTTTTAATTGAGACTTATCGTGTACTGCGTGAAATATATATGTTATTTTATTTTTTTCATTTAATGAACTTTAAATACGAAGCAATAGATCGCTAATTATCACCATACACTCATCGCACTAATAATGTGTTATCGATTGATTTTATATTTATTGGCCAAGCAAAAATGACAGTCCCTATAAGTTACATTAAAGCTCATTCGACAACAATGAGAGAATCCCTTTATAAATAAATGGTAACATTGTAATTTTGAGTCTAATTTTTAAAATTCATCACTAGACGAAAAGCACCGCCCATTCGTCACTCCACATTCCAAATCTACATTATTATCTATTAGCGCCATTGATCGCCTGGTCTCTTCACAAACATTATACCAACACTACTTATAAAGTAATTCAAGTGAGCAAGAGAAGCGAGAGCCTTCTATTATTCCGTAAAAGCATCTGATCACTTCGCATCCCTCATTCGCCAATAAAGAAAGCACATCGTCTCCTGGAGCAGCGGACATTTTACTTCCAACATCAGTAGCCGAAACTATAATCCGAAACTAAATAAATGTTCCGACACTCAGCACGTTTCCCGGCGATTCGCTTATAAGCCAACGTCACCGTGGATACGAATGCGAGAATCCGTGGTTGTCGATCCTGAACCCTCGATCTCGCGACCATTTATTTGACGAACCCGTCAAAAAACCAGTCAAAGGTCCCCTATTATAACATAGGCCCAAGAGGCGATTCCCACCTCCGTTCAATGGGATCATTCACGAGATCGTGTGCGCGCGGCAATGGCTTTTCCTTTATTAATGCGTCCTTCGTTTTAGTTCGCCTTAAGCGACCGAGAAATGCAGTCGGATTTATATAGTCGTGGGTAGGGCGCGACGCTCTGCCTTTTCGATTTCATTCGGTAACGGTTGACGCAGTCCCTGGCAAATGTCATTATCGAGTTAATTGCAGCGACGATTTTAAGACATTTAACGACAATACCGGGATATTTATCCTCCATGGAATTAATAAAAGACTATTTGTAAAATTACGATCATTGCGTTAGTGCACTATCGCAATAATGGTGTTTCCCTGGATCTTATTATAAATAATAATTGCTTATTAAGCTTAGTTGCTGCTATCGTCAATCAAATACGTGTAGTGTATGTGCGTGTATACGGACGCGTGTATTCCTTGAATGTAAAATAAAATGGTGAAACAAACTTATGGGCGCCTGACAGTGACAATACGATAGGAATTAATGTATTTGTTTTGTCAGTTGAAGAGCTTGAATAATAAGAAATTGAAAGACTTTCATTTTTATTTGCTTGGATATTGAATAGTTGTTACGAATTCGAATAAAACAGTCGAATTGGAGCGTGTATTTACTGGACTTACGATCCCATTGTATTTCGTTCAATCGTAAAAAATGTACGTGTCGTTAATGCAATAATCGCTGTTTTTTTCTCTCTCATCGTAGTATCAATTGTTACAAGGCAAGGTATATTAAAATAATAAGCGATTATTATTAATTTATGATCAAATGTGAGAATGTCCGATCAATCGTTCGGGAATTCGTAATCCGTTGACTCGGGCTTCCATACAATTTAGCGATTGACAAAATCAGCAGCGGAAGGGAAAAAAACAGGATTTATGTAGAAATCCGTATCTTAGTAGATCCCCGGTCATTTATTAGAGTGACTGGATTAAAAATTTTGATTAAAAAATGAAGCCTCTTGTTGCCATAATTTTTGTGCCACTAAGCGTCTATATCGAAGGATTTACGTAATGTATGTTCTTATTACAAAATAATGAAAGGTATAGAAATCATAATGAAATAAGTAGAGCATGTATAATTGAATTATTAGCAGATATTAAAGATAATTAATAATAGCATTGGGAGTACGGTGATATATATAATGTGTGGTTAATTAAAATATTAAGTATTAAAAAAATGAGGAAAGATATGTTCAAAATAGTTTTAAACGACTGTAGGAACATTTGTGCAACTCTAAAATCAATACGAGTGTAATTGAAAATTGAATTGAATTAATCAATCAAAGTAGCATTTAGGGTAACTTCAACTAAAATCTCCCCTGTACGATCTTCGATGTAATTGCATGGCCGATCAATGAAAATCCCAAGTGTAACATCATTTTTGCAACGATTATATTGGCGGATGCATTTCAATAGCTACAATATGCATACTTTTACTTTTACTTAAATCGTTGAAGCTTATTTTATTACTTTGGCTAGTCTATCTTAACGTTAATTCGTGTAAAATTATAAAACATCGATATTTCCAGACTACTTTTTAAGTTTATATCACTTTTTCAGTCACAATCATGAATTTAAATGAAATTCATTGGATTTTTAAAATATATCATTTCAATTTCATTTCAATTCTTCATTAAAACTACGAGAGCATAGCTAAAGTCGATCAAGATAATGACAGTTTGGCATTTGCCAAAATCGTATGATGAAATAAATATTAATTTATTATTATATTAAAATTATAAATAAAGAGCTGATTTTGATTTTTCAAGCCAAGGAAGCATGACAACAGGTGTCAGCCCCCCCCCCACCCCGGCCAACTATCGTACTTCACCGCTCTTTCTCTCTCCCCACCTCGTATCCCACTCATTCTCTTACTCTCTCTCTCTCTCTCTCCCTCTCTCTCCCTCTCTCTCCCTCTCTCACCCCAGTTTATTCCGCTCTTAGTAGATTATGCATTTGATTTGCGTAATTGATAGAGGCTTGGATGAATGAATTCGATTCCTAGACTCTATTGTTTTACACGCTTGAATGCAACGAAGAAGAAACAAAATAAAGGGGATCGACCTCATTGTACTTTCGCAAAGATGATTTCGCTCTGTGAATACAATTCGGCGTCTATAATAATTTTCACTTTTAAAGCTTACAATCGATTGCGTAAAAATTTATCCTCATTCTTTCGCAAATTGCTAAGGGTAGCTTGAACGATGATTTGATTACATTGCGATAGTGAAAGGATTCTGTAAAAATTTCGACAGAATTCTTGCACAAATACGAGAAAGAAAAAACAAAAATACGATTTCTCGATAGTGTAGCAGTCAAGTAGATTAAGTTTATTTGGTTAGATGGAATTTGTGGGCTTTCACTAAGTGACTAAAGCTACTAGGCTTAGTTAAGATTCTTTGCGTATGATTAAACTGTAAGTCGTCCACCTGATCTAAAACCAATACATTGTCTATAAGAATAAAAATATCTTTAGTTGCCTGTCATGTAATAATAGCAATATCAGTATCTGATTGAAGGATGAAAATAATTTCACCTGAAGATCGTGAGGATATATGTAGAAATTATATCTTTTAAAAAAATTGTTTAGAGAATCAAATAGAATTTTATTAATTATCATAATTTTGAAATAAAATCAATCCAAATTTAAATGAAATTTTGATATCTATATTTTATTGTCTGCACACACATATATGTGGGTGCGCTCGCTCATAGAAAAAAGAATAATTTGGATGATAATATTAATAATATATTAAGTTGAAATCGTATTATGGAACTTGAAAATAGTTAAAAACAAAAACAAAAACAAAAAAACAAAAAAAAAATAAAACCTGTACTATAATCTTACGGTCAGTGAAAACTTTTACTAAATATTATTAATGAGAAAATTGCTTCGTATGTTGCAGAGTGACTATTTGAATGATGATTTTATCGGATACTTGTTGTTTAAAATAACTCAAAGTGATGAATTAATAAATTATTATTCTGTGATGAACATTAAAAAAGTGTATATTAATATCGAAAAATTTAAGTTTTTTTGATTCATTATTGCAACTGTATGTAGTAGCAACGATTGACGAGAGAAGCGTCTATTTATCAGAGATTTTATTATTTTCGGAATTATATGAAAAATGTCCCGGTCATTTGCACTGACAATACAAGTGTTAAAAAATAGATGAAGAAGGAAGAACAAAGAATAATAAGAAATCTTTGGGCAACTTGACATTTATTCAGTCGTTGTGGAGCAGGTGGGGAGAATTGGAAGGGGCCGTATATATAAAGCCGGGACATATCCCGTTTATAAATAAACCAGGGACGTGAAAAACGCCCGTCAAGTTTATCCTGCGGGTCAAAATGAGATAACGATTGGGTTTAAAAAAATTCGATCACCATCTATTAGCATTGGGTAAGGGGCTTGTTCGAAGCCTCGGAGAGCGCCGAGCCATCGATTTAAAGCAGAATAAATGCTTCGGAGAGGTCGGATTCCGGGCAGTGGCTCGTGACATCGCCTCTGACGAATCTCATTAATTACTTCCGTAATCGCGCGAGGATAGCCGCTCTATCGGTTTGCATTTAACGCCCCAGTCCGTAAAAATTCGCGCGCTCCATCAAGATTTTGCCCCGAGTGACACAGCCGTAGGCATAGGAGCAACGGAGACGCGTAAACAACTAGATTGGCAAAATGGCAGATAAGCGAGCGCAGCTTCATCATCCGTCCGACAAGAGATTTGCGCCGCCTACGTACGACTCCCTTTAAGCTCGCGCCTCCATTTTTCGCTCAAGGGACTCGTATAAGCGTAACGCTCCCCTTAAATCACGGCACTCCAAGTACAATGGGTACTAACTTCAATAACCGATGGGCCTCTGCTCTGCAATTCCGCCGAATCTCACGAAACTTTCAACGGGGGGCCAGAAAAGAGTCGACAATTGTCGCAGGTTGAGATGGAGTGGCGGGTGAAAGTGGGTGGGTGATGTTCTACGGGAAGGGAGGGATGAAATGGACGGAGGGAAGGAAGGAAAGAGGTAAGAAAGGAAGGAAGGAAGGAAGGAAGGAAGTAAGTAAGGACGGAAGGAAGCGGGAGCGGGAAAAAAGGAGCAGCGGCCGAGTAAGAAGAAACTCGCCACGTTCCATTGGTCTCAGCAAAAGGGGAGAGAAGCGCGCGTAGCGCCGCGCGCCGACAGTCCCAGCGCTTTCGTACGCCGACAATTCAGTCGCTCCTCGACCGCCAAGTCTGAAGGTTCTATCGCGCTCCACCTCCAGCTCCTCCTCCTCGTTCTCACAACGTCAAACTGTATAACTGCTTCAATCGCTCGTCGATCCCTTATCAAATATCAAGCCTGCGTCGGCTTCTTCGCGGCTTCCTTCCTCATTCTCAACTACTGGTGCCCACGTCGTCGAAGAAGATGTAGCAACACATTGTGCGGGAATACACGCTTACGCTCGCGCGCGCGCGCGCGCGCGTTTTCATTTACAACTACACACACGCACGCGCACGCATACAAGCATACATAGATATATGTAGGCCGTAGCCGCGGCCGATACGATATCCCATCAGTGGCTATTACTCCATATGCATATTAATACGACGTATGTATAGTCGGGCGAGGGGTAGAGGAGCCCATCCCCCTATGAGCTTACGCTGCTGATCTTCGCATAAAGGAATGAGACTGAAGGTAGGAGGATATTTGCTTTTTAGTCGGCCTCGCGCTGACGAGTAGATGTGTCGTAGCGTTTATAACGCGATGAATCGCCCGTGGAGGTGAAGCACGGGGGCTGCAGGCGGGAAAAGCGAGTGAAACGCTAGCTTTTACCTTTTTCAAATCTGTCCCCGGAGGCTTCTCTGTCCCGGCTCAACTGCACGTCGCGTTTAGCCAATCGCTGAATTGATGATGAATACTAGGCATCGCTTTCAAGTAATGGATCATACTTGGGAGCTTTTTAACGGAAATTCGACGAACAATTTTATAAGCGGCATTATTAACGCAATGGATAATTTAATGGGACGATAATTGATTGGAGAAGTTGAGTCGATCAGATTCTATAGAGTTTATCGTAGCTTCGAGAGCACAGAAAGAGCGCAAAATTTCTTTATTCAACAGATTAATTATTAGGCTGAATTATTAGACTGATGCTATTCCGAACGAAAACGCCCAAAAAAAAAAAAAAGAAAAATAAAACATCCTTACTTTTTTATGCATTGTTTCGTAAGACGATATTTCACGCGTGAAAAATGAATTGAATATTGAACTAACCGTTGCGCCCCAATACTGTTGCCCTAATATAATTCCATATATCTCTCTCTCTCTCTCTCTCTCTCTCTCTCTCTCTCTCTCTCTCTCTCTCTCTCTCTCTCTTTATAGAATGGAATTATCGCAAAAGCTGTGACATGCCTGGAAAAGAACGACGAGTTTTTCAGTAAAAAATTTTTTCGGAATAATTTAAAAGAACGTTAAAGCCGAGGTCCCTCGCCACCTTAAAACCTCTAAACTGTCAAAAAATATAGGCTTAAAAATTTTATGACAACTTTATTAAATCTTAATAGTCTCGGTACTTAATGTTTCAGTAATTTTATATTTTCTAACTTCGTCTGGTTTAACGCAGAATACCGTATGTGTATATATTTTATTAGAGAGTGCAAATTTACTTAGTGTTATACGCCGATAAGATAAGAGCAAATTACGAGTTCCCAAAGATTATTAAATTTCGTCTCAATACCCAGGGATTGCTACCATGTAAAATAATTGAAGCTATTTCGTTTAATTATATACAGTGCTAAGAATTATCAACCGCGTGATGTGCTAAGCGAACAATTGTTTAAGATTTACGTAAAATCAGCTTTATTTGTGCGAACTACTTTTAACGATCAGCTTTTAAAATAATATAATCCCGTGTATTTGTGTGGGTGCCTATCACATTTATTATATTTATTATTAGAATGCAGACAATCCTGAAATGTTATCATTGTTATAACAATAAGAACGAGAGCTTTTTATAGCTGAGAAATGCTAATAAATTATTTTAAATTTCACTTATCATAGCTATAGTGATGATTATAAAAAATATTCGAAAACGCAGAGGTAAAAGTGAAATATCGGGAAGACATCATTTTATTTGTAAGTGATATATGACGTGTTTCTATGATTGTTTTTCTTCTATCCGTTAATATAAAAGAATCAACGATATAAAACCCTTTTTAATACTAATTTTTTTTTTTTTTTTTTTTTTTTTTTTTTTTTTCATAAACTCGCTAAAATAACATTGCCATGGACTTCGATAGATATAAATAAGCGAATATAATTGAATTATTGAACTTAGTCTTATTGTAAATTGTCTAAATCATTAGTACTTTTGAAAACTACTAGTAAAAATGGTTGTAAAATGTACAAAAACAAAACAAAAAGTAAATAAAAAAAAAAAAAATCTCACGCTCGGGACAAAACCATAAAGTCACGAAGAATATTCAAATTAATAATTTACGTGGAATGTTTATATATCAAGATTATACAATCATCAGATGACATTATCTCTTCGACAGACTTCTTATGTTTATATTCCAATAGAGAAAAATTTAAGTCAATCGCATTGATAATAATTATGCTTGTACATCGGGAATAAGATCTATAACCGACAAAATACAGTGTGTCAAGTGAAAAAAGAAAAAAACAAAAAAAAAAAAAAAAAAAAAAAAAAAACAACCAATGAAACACGCCGCATAGCCGACTGCTCATCAGTGATCTTTGTTTTCTTCATTAATAAACATGAGGCCGCCGTGATTCACGTTTACTTTCTGTTTGTAAGTATTTTCGAGATGGAGCAGGTACGGGGCTGAGCATAAGCTACGGCTACCTTGAAATAGACACATATTTTATTTACGTATCCCGCAGTTCGATCGTTCTGGCTAATAATTACAAAGGCGTATTAGACGGCTGAAAGGTAATTATTTGAAAACGTCCATTAATTCGAATAATTAAAAAGTTTTATTTACTCAAGAGCGTAAGATAGAAACTGCGCTCCATGTGAATTCGACCTCGACATATTTACTTGATCTTATTCGTTAGGTATAAATTAAGGTTACGCGTGATATTTCATAGGGCTTAGTCTGAAATTTCGACAATTTCTTGATCGAATTCGCAAAGGGATTATTCGGAAATCCCTCTTCTTCGGAAATCTTCTTCGGCTTCAGAGCTCAAAGGCGGCGTCAAGTAGTAAACGCAAGACCACCGATCTAACTATACTGAGTACATTAAAAGCAACGCGCGTAAAGTGTGCGAGGGAGAGTAGATTATATATAAATAGTACGAGGCTTCTGGATTTTTCATAGATGAGTCAACGCTATAATAATTAGGCCGGCTGCAGCATCTCGGAGATACCAGAAGCCGCGTACTCGAAATTACTCAATCGCCCAAATCAATCCACCGACCCGATGAATTGGACGATGTCCCGGCTAATCGCGAACGCCCAATAACGACACCGAGGATAAAGGGAGAATTGCGGCGTCCTTGAGAATGTGGCGGTGCAGAGAGTAGAGTGACCGTAAAGGCGAGGATTTAATTTCTCAGACTGACCGCAATTAAACCGCGAAATTTACGATTCAATTTGCGCGCAGGAGAAATCCGCGTATTCTCGCTCGCTCGTCCTACCTGATTCAATCACAATGAATATCTTTCGTGCCTTTCCCCAGTTCCTCGTTTCTACATCCTTCATCTACTTTTTATCTTCTTCCTTCCTTCCTTCCCTTCCTTCCTTCCTTCCTA
>NW_011948416.1:8056446-8088874 GCF_000503995.2 Ceratosolen solmsi marchali | reverse complement strand
CCTTCCTTCCTTCCTTCCTTCCTTCCTTCCTTCCGACCTTCCTTCCTTCCGACCTTCCCCCCTATCCTTTTCATCTTTGAACCTCGCGAGGGGTGGGAACTTAATTTATTAGTAGCTGTAAATTTGCATTGTGCAATTTTAGTCGAATCCTTGAGAATGAGTTAGGAGGTATAGTTGTTTTCATTTGCGTATTCTAAAATGTGTGCTTTTAACAACCCCGAAAATATTCCTCTTAATATATCAGGATAATCTGGTTAATAAACACAGTGTTTAATAAAGCTTTAAAACGCAAGATACGAGAGGAAAATTATTATCTCCATTCAATCTCGCTCTCCCTTGTTTCATCTAGTAACCACTACTATATCCATGATTTTTTTAAACAAATGTCGTTTGCGCGTAATAGAAAAATATATGTAAAGGAACGACTTGGAAGGAAACGTCAATTTACTAATACGAATTACTTGAGACAGGAAAAAACGAGCATCCTGAAGCACCGATAATGCAACAACGCAATTGTAATTGTGGTAATTGTAGTAGTAATACCAATAATGAAGAGTCGCTGTGACAAGTGAATCACCATTTATTAACCTTCGACTAGGTCTGCCCAATTTTTGTCTGCTTGAGTTGAAACAACTACGCTCCGCCTACAGTGTGATTATGTCGTCGTAAGGCCTATCTTCGTCCGCAGCTTATTATTATTCGTATACCAACATGGATTGTCATACAATAGAGACCGGGCGAATGACTTTGATTTCATTCATCGCGAATCGCAGTTTTATAAGCTCGCGTTAAACGCGCGCCATGTTGCTATAATAGCGATCCTATTATTGGAGAATAGTTGTCGTGTGGTGGGTGGTGTGTGAGGGTTGGGGAGACCGGAGAGAGAATGAAAAGAAAAGAAGAAAAAAAAAAGGGGGGGGGGGGGGGGGGGAGATAATGGGCTCGAAAGTGAAAATAGCTAATATATCGTAAATTCCGTCCCATTCCAATCGCTCGCATATTGACTTCATTAGCTCAATAAAGAAAAGCAATTATGAATCACGAAGCGCGCGTAATACGATATGTAAGTACCGGTGAAACGCGCGAGCCCCAAGTAGAATAAAGAAATCGGCACGCGATCCTCGGCAACGGCACCGACGCGCACGCGTGAAAAGCAACAAGAATAAAAGCCAACGGTCCTTTTATAACGAAATCCCCCTTTGGGTTCGACCGCGCTGCCGCTGCCCATCCGCACCGCCGTCGTAAACATCGGGGCCCATCCTCGAAGCAGAGGAATCGAGATGGAGCAGCGGCACGCGCCGTCGAACGTCGGCGAGGGGCATTAATAGACCGACCGCTGCGGAATGAGGCGATGATATAATGAAAGAGGAGTTGGGTGGGAGGGGGGCGGAGGGAAGGTTACGGAATATAAAGGGGAATTTGAAATGTGGGAGTGTTGGCGGGCAGCTCGCTCGAGGAAACGTACACGGGACAATGGACTTCTCGCCTCGGAGCTTTTCATTCTCTCACTCGCACGATGCTCGAGAGTAATTATTGCGCCGAGTTGACCGATCGCGACAGGATGCCGATTTCTTAAGGCGACGACCTAATGACGGTTAGAGAAAAGTCCTCGAGCCCCGTACACCCCCGCCACCCACGCTACCATCCTCCATCCATCTCTTTCTCTCTCTCTCTCTCTCTCTCTCTCTCTCTCTCTCTCTCGATTATATTGCAAAAATAATTGCAACATTATCAAAGGAACATTGATACGGGAATGCCTATACAGTTTTGGCTGTTAAAAAAGGAAAAAATTTCCTTTACGAACGAGCTCTTGCAGTTTAACGGTCATCGTGCAAAACGTGGACATTGTGACAAGATTGAGTATGAAGTTAGCGTACATAGCCGACGCTCCATATGAATACAAATATGTTTATTGAATTTTTTTAAGCTACTATTTTGCGCAAACAATAGACTTTCCTACTTAATTATGTAGCCTAATAATACTTATAATATGTGGTATTTGAATCATTCAGCAGGTCATTTGTGCATATTTATGCAAATACATAAAATAGTTTAACCATATTTCGATAAATTATTGCATTTTATTTTTACTTTACAATGCATCTTATGAAATTGAAGTTGAAATATACTCGTTTCCCACGCAAGTAAGTAAAAATATAATATTAAAAATAAAGAGAAAAAAAAACATATATGCTTAAATCTTTCATAATATATTGCATTTAATTTAATTTCATAATAAAATGAAATTTTATTTTGACAAAATGAACTAAAAGCTTACACATTGTCTTAAAAAATTGTTTATTTATCTGTTGTGTATCTAATTAACGAATGGGTTTATCAAAATTATGATATAATGGTATTGATATTCATCGATAAATAAATAATGTTTTTAATGCATATGGATTTGAGCGTAATTTTCACTTGTCTTACGAGTCAAAATAAGATTTCCAGAATAGTTAAGTAATCTGATTATACATTTATCTTCTTATAATGAGGAAATTCTTTTTCTACTTCATACTCAATTACAATAATCAATTGCTAAATCTTGCACAGTAGACGTTAATAAAGATCGATAACAATATACTCTCGATATACATGAGAAATGAAAAAATCCTTATTATTATTATTATTTAATAAAGCAGAAAGAATGGTGAAAATCAACGGGCAAGTGAATATACTTGATTACATACGATTAAAATTGTCGAATTAACTCGATCTGTACGACTTTATTCTCTAACTGCCTGTCTACATAAATTTAACTAGTTTTAATTTCGTTCCAGATAAACTTACTAACTGAATAAACTCATTCATCCTTCATAATTATCGATAATTCTATGTGATAATTAATATCTGTCCGGTAATTTGCGATGGAAAAGAGAAACAAAAAAAAAAAACAAAAAGAAAGTCTGTCGATACTTAATAGTTGATAATTATATGCTGATTATCGATAAGTAACTGGTCTAACTTCCGGCAGTCGTTATAAACGAAGCGACTTCTCGGCAGTTTCCGAACGATAAAAAATTCTCGGTTGCGATTGGGAATCGTAGGTGCGAAGTCAAAACCGCCTGACATAATTGACCAAATCAAAATCGCCGGATTTTCAAAACTAGTTTGCCATCGGTTAGCGAGACTCGTTTGAAGACGAATCGCGGAGCAATGCAGCCGCCTCGCGTTAAAAATGTCGCGACGTCAATAGAAAAAAAAAAAAAACAAAAAATAAGACGCAAGTTCGCCACGTCTCGCTCTTATCGCTCTAATCGAGGTACCTACGAGCAGCTGAGATAGATAGCCTCAAAGAAGATGGGACCGGTGCGATCGGAGTCGATAACTCGTGCCGGTTTCTCGGGAAAGGCCAAAAGGGACAGGGCCACCGGAACGTCGCGAGTCATAAATTTGAGCTGAGCGGCTCGGGGAAGGGGCGCGCGATGGCGCATGCGCGAGCGGCACGCGAGCGAATACGACATCTACGTTTCCGAGGCTGTCGATGATGAGTAATAAAGATATTTCGTTGACAAAGGGAGCTCCAGACCTTCCGGATGACGATAATGATAACGATAATGATGATTATTAGAGCTTCTACGTCATTTTTAGCACACAACCTTAAGTTCATTATTATGAATAAAGAAACGAAGGAGTCTTTGGATTTTCGATTCGAGCTTATATGAGACCGTGGCAACATATGATAACAAAACAAAAACAAAAAAATGTTAATGTAAGCTGTAATATTTATTATCTCTATATGTATTGGCGCGTATTGACATTACGTTCTCCGATGAAAGATATTTTTATTCTTTTTTTTTGTTCATGATTTTGTTTCTGTTTTTTTCTTTTTTTTCAACATAAATTCAGTCGAAAAAAGGATTGCTCACTTTCAATGCTACTTTTAAGCAGGATAGTTCCATTATCTAGATGCCGTACGTAACTGCACGCGAGAAATGAGCCAAATAAGTAGCTGCACTTATGTAAACTTATTGTACTGGGAAGAAAACAACGGCCAATTGACGTATCGAGTCGAATTTCGTTTAAAAATATAATGCCCCTTGTTATAAAAAGGCATTTTTCCTTTAAGATTTATATAGGACTGTCCGCAACGAACGCTCGTACTTTGCTTTATAAAGGTGCAGGCAATGGCCAATATCTAGTTCGGGTCATAAAGTATATTTTGATTGGAAGCTGGATAATCTTGTAGCCTGCTTTTATATAATACGATAAATGATCTATGAACTTGTGAAAATAAGTGCGTATTGTTTGTGAAGTGAGGTATATAAAAATTGCAATTTTCAAGTGATTTTGGAAGTAAATAACGAAGAAATAACGAAGGAAAATGAGAGAGAGAGAGAGAAAGAGAGAGAGAGAGAGAGAGAGAGAGAGACAAAAGTAGCATATCTATCGTTGCAAGTCTAACTCATTACATTATCTGCAATTATTGTCTGGTTTTGAGTTGAAGAAATGATCGAGCCACATATTTACAAATTTTCTATGAATCAAGTGCAGCCCATCATCTTTATAAATAAACATTAACGCTGTACTATATTTCTAAGCGGCAGTATTTAATCGGACAATTAAAGCCCCGATTTCGCAACATTCTTTTAGTCTTCGCGCGCCTTCGACCAAAATACTCTCACTCCCTCCTTTGACTCCAATCGAACGAGTGAAAGTCTCGTTCTCAATACGGAACATGGCCCGTAAAAATAATGAGCTCCTTACGGTTTAAGATAAACAAACAAAAAGCGAAAAAAAACGTAGAAGAGCATACAGAGGAACAGAGAGAGAGAGAGAGAGAGAGATAGAGAGAGAGAGAGAGATAGAGAGCGAACGAAGAGGAAGGAGAGAAAGAACAAAGGAGAAAAAGAAACTTCCGTACGGCAGTCAGAGCTTTTCACCTACAAATATCGATTGAGGATTTTTCCAGGTGTCGAGACTAGGATCCATCACGCGAATAATATGACGTCGCGACGGCCGCCACCGCTCGCGAATTCCAGGCCAAGATAGTCGGGCATGTAAATATAAGCGGTCCGGTTTAAAGTCCGGTTTACAGCCCACTTAAAGGAAAATCGAAAGCACCATGGAATATCCCTTCGCTCCTGTTCCTCCTCCTCCAACACCGCATCTCCCCCATTCCGCGGAGGAGGAGGTAGTGATGACGCCCGTAAGCGACGAGAATTTTGACGGTAGAAGGACATGGGAAGGCCGCGATTGTATGTCCAAGATGGAGCAGGGACTACGACCACCACCCCACGCCCACCCCTTCTCAACCCACTCAGCTCACCCTCGGCTTTTTTTACACATGGCAGATGTATTATGGATGCACATGTGCTCGAGCTAGGTCGAGTGGTGTGTCCCGCTGTTGGCACGTCCTCGGGATGCCTCGAAGTGCCTGTGCAAAAGCCGATGTTTCTCTTCCCCTCTCTTCGATAGGCTAAACGCGAATTACCGGCCACTGGTGCGCGAATATATTAGCTCGAGGGCACGGTCGGACGCGTACGACATGTGCTGATACATGATAATTCCCGCCCGTCAGGAAATATCCCGTTATCCGATCAAATGTGGCGCGTCGTCGACGAAGCTGGAATTTATTCGACAATCGACGAAACTTTTACTTTCTTTTATATTTAAAAATCTTACACTGCGCCGTGTACGGGAGCACTGTCGTTTCTCAGCGAAACAAGCCTCATTTTCCGTGAATTCCATCCAGATTTGTCAGATACGTTGGTTAATTTTTTTGTAATAGTTACGCCGAAAGAACATTCCCGAAATATTAATCGCGTAACGTGAAATTCGAGCGAAGTATCGCAATTTGAAATAGCCTACTGTTATCCATTATTCGCGAGCATTATCCTTCGAAATTAACCATAAGTGCGTAGGGGAATAATTTTGAAAAGAATTCGATTGCATAAGGAAAGTTATCCATTATTATCGTTATTACGATTAACTTGTTATTATCATTGTTATTGTTATTGTCGTCGTCGTCGTCGTCGTTGTTGTTGTTGTTGTTATTATTATTGTTCTATTTAAAATAGGTGAAAATTCTTTTGTACTCGACATTAAAAAAATTAATAATATTCCCAAAGTCCGCTCTCTCATCTTAATTAACGGTGTCTTAGCGATCCTTAACGAACTTTCGCAATTCGCCTCTCTTTATATTTGTATATTGGCGAAGTAAAAGAACGACGAAGAAAACGACGATCGAGCTTGCTAAACAAAAGCGCACGAATATAAAATTCAACTGCCCACTAAACATTGCGGTGAGTCATGATACAACAGTTGATAATAAAAGGCGAGTTGGCAATTTTTGTCATCGATTGCCTCGGACGAGTCGAAAAACCGACGGAAATCCGTCCACCGACCAGCAAACTACTACTCACTCACATCAGCGCCGACGTCGAATTTGTGCTCGAGTCGATCCAAGGGCCAAGGGTGCGTTTGAAAATAAAAAGCTTCATGGGACATTTGCTAAGGAACTCGCGTCTTTTATTCTTCCCGCGCTCTGTCCCACCCCATGAGCATGGCTAACCGAAATATCGCCGCCAGCATACGCAGGCCCAACCACCGTTTTTCGGCTTTCGCAATGCCTCCTCACGGAAACGAAAATTTTCTCCGACTTTTCAATAGCTGCGCTCGCTAGCGCCCAACAGCGTCGATACTTCCAGCCGAGCCGTTTAGCCATTTAGCAATCGTTGGCGCATTACGGTAAATAATTCAAGCCACTCGCGCTGTAAATGTATAAATAAAGCGTGAATTATGTGTAATAAAGTAGTAGATATCAATGTATGCTCGGTAAATCATTGTATGGGAATAAAATTGTTATGGAAATTGGTGGGCCGCTTGGGAGGTCAAAAAAAAAATTATCGCAGACATTTCATTAGTTATCTGTTAAAAGTATAATGGCCAACAATATGTAATAAATATTATAAGTTATAAACGTAATGTTATTTCGCATGATGCCGTGGGATAATGATTTGTGCGTTTCCCAGAAGTTATCAAACGAGCCGTTGCTGTGCCTTAGGATTAAAGCGCATTTTACAGGCAAGAAATTCCGTAAAACGAAGCTCAAATCGTTGGCGTCGTAAATATTAGTTTCAACGACTAGTCACAAAGATATTGTTATTTAATAACACAAGTATTAGAAAGTCACGGAAATCTCGCTAAAGAAATGGTTAATTACATATGATCGATATTACAGGCTCGATGGAATCTATGATAAATTAACTCTGTTATGTCATGGAATTCACTGGGCGACGACGGCGATGGGTCGTTAAAAGCTATAATCCATCGCCACCATAAATTTTAAATTCAACATAATATATAATCGAGCGAGCTGAGTATGAAATGACATTTAAGCCTATTAGGTCGGAATCCTCGGTCGCGCAGATCCTCGGTGAATTCGAGCCCCCGACTCGATTGCCTGTAAAGTGCGATGCTACGCTTAGAATTTCGTCGGCGAGCGCGATGATCTCGAAGAAGCCTCGCCACCGCCGCCTGGAACACGAGGAGACGCGTCAGTTGCGAGACGATGGAATCGCGAGTTCACGGCGATGGGCCATCGGGCCCGAAAAATAATAAAACGCATCGCAGGCAGGTGCGCGGCCTTTGGCAATTGCCAGCTGCACGTTCAATAAAGGGTGGCGGCGGCGGGGAGGGGGGTGTGAGATAAGAGAAGAAATCATTTGGCAAGGTCCACGAAACTTTAGGGCCGGTCGGGGTCTCTCTCCAGACATGGCTTCGTGACAGGTTTACTGAGATGCTGTAATTAATGAGTTTACGAGTTTCGGTGTGCAAAATGATGGGCGACTATTAGGCTGCCGTCCATGTTCCGTCCCAGGTTCTTCACTTGGGTTCTTTCAATTCTACGGTTTCCCAGCCCCCAATTTTATTCGCCGCTATTTTTCACCACCACCACCCCCCCCACACCGTTAACAAATTGATTTGCTATGTTAAATAGAATTCGACTAATTAATTTTTAGTACGAAGCCCGGGAGTGAATTAGAATGTGAGAGGGACGGAGATGCAGGAATACAGCTGCGACGCAGTCTCTTTCAGGTATCCTTTGTAAATTCTATACAATCGCTATACCTTATATCAGCAGTGCTAACTTTGTATCTTACAAAAAGGAATGCCCACGTGATAATTGGCCATTATATCTTAATAACCTTAAGACGAATATTTTGGTCTTGCATATTTGTAAAAATCATTGAAGGTCATGTTAAGAATAACCATCGGTTCTATATTTTAAATCAAAGTTGGTTCATTTTCAAAAACTTTATGAAATATATGGAGTATCCCTTCATTAAACATTCAAATATGTTACCAATGATTATACACAAAAGATTAAAGTTGCGAAAGTTATACTTTTACGAAAATATGAAATTATAAAAATAAGTTTATTCGCAAGTGTCAACCTTTGAATTTAAAATATATCGGTAGATCTTTATGTCAAAGTATATTATTTCTGTTAACACTGATTTATGTTATATCTTTATTTTTCATTTCTTCCTTTTTTTTTTTTTAAACGAGACTCGTACTAATTGTCTCTTTTACATACTTTTTCGATTTATTTCAAATGCTTCGGTCCATTCGCAAAAAAAAAAAACTAACGTACTACATTAAATATATTTCGAACAATATGAACCATACTAATTTTAAACTGTCTTGGTTGTTTTTTTCTGTGCACTTAAAATTTGCACAACTATTACTGTGTTTTTTTTTTTTTTTTAATTTTCAACTAAACGTTTTCAGCTGTATTTGAAAGAAGTAACGAAATACATTACCAGATGTCGCATATGAACGATTTTTTTTATTCCCTTCACAGTTTAATCAGCGAGCGCTGGAAGTTTAGCGCCGATTTCATAAATCAGTTCCCAATACCTAAATAAATCTGTCATGAAAGTGACGATAATATCAGCATATGAAATTACGACAAGATAAACCTTAGAACCGTACCTTCACGATCGAAAGATTCTGCAGCGACGCGAACTTCTCTTCAGTCAAAGTACCCCCCCCCCCCCACCCACCCACCCAGCTCCTATCATCGTCGGGATCGTCGCCCAACTACCAGCAAACCATAGGGACAATGGAGATAAACAGAGACGAACCGATCCGTCTCCCCGCTCATCGACGGAAAGTCGGCGACTGCGTCTATCGATCGCAAGGACAAACTCGGGCAGCGTCGAGATCCCATCGAGCAACCCCCGGGGCATCGGATAAAATCCAAAATCCAAGCGGAGCCCTGCGTCACAGCTCATCGGACGCACATTCCAGTGGCTCGCGGCGATCCCATCGCTGAAAAAGACGAGAAAAAGAATAATGGCCGAGGACGCGGGACCTCTTTTTGCGCGGCCAAAGGTTTTAATTAAAAGTACATCACATTCCACGCGGAGGGCATCTTCCAACGCCCCGTCCTTCGACTTTGCTCCTTTTTCCCTGGACTTTCGGCAGCTGGGATGGTCGATGAGCTTGGGTGAGAGATCGGTATTCGGATACGAGATGTTGCGCGCTAATATGGAAGGAATCGTTTTGGCTCGGATAATAGTCCTTGGCGCATGTCTAGTTAGAAAATCATCGGCGTTTTCTCGTATGGGAGCGTCCGGTCCATTCGACATTTCGCTCGGCTCGATGCTTTACGCACGGGAAGACCATTGCGTCATTACTTCATAGGCCCGAGAAATTTAAGACTGAAAATGTATAAAGAATAATGATTAGGAAATTGCCGACGATTAATTCATTGATTGGAATTAATGATTTCCTAATCTTTAACAACTGATCGACATTTATGAAGATGTTAGTTGGAAAAATGCTTGAAAAAAAAAACACGATTACTCAGCACCTTACAAATTAATTGAAATTTAATCATTTTCCGTTCATCCTAAATTCTTTCCATATTATTCTTTCTTTTTTTCTTTTTTATTTATTTATTTGTCTTGTTTTTGTTGTATTACGTTTTGCATCGAAAGCTTGTCGGTGCAATTCAAAACTACTCGCTACGTAACTGAAAGGAAATGTAGTCCACCGCGTTGCTTATTACCGCCTCTTTATCGTGCTCGATGAATTATTATACCTGACACGCGTGCGCTTAGCTGAATTACAAATTATAATCAAATTCGCTATAGACGATCGAGCGCGTTAAGAAAGTAAATTGAAAAAGTGAATAAATTGATATTTATTTATACGATGTATAAATTAAGCCGAGTTTAAGTAGTCGATTCGATTTGACTTTTAAAGCATCGATTCATGAATAAAAATATATTCTACACTTCAGTGGCACCTTTATAAAAACATGAAATCACAATCGTTTCCAGAATTTACAGTGCAACAAAAATTGCTTGCAATGCACGGCGCAATTCCACCCTCCCCCCCTCCCCCCTCCCCTTCCCACCAGGTTGCGCGTATGAAATTTTACTTGCCAAAAGATGCCCGGGTAACAGGCCAATTACTTATTGTACGCTAAATCAACTTTTTGTCATTTTACCAACAAGTTCATGGATTATTATTGAAAGCAGCATCGATTCCCCTGTAGCAAAATTTAAAGACCGTAGAGAAGAATATTTCAAAAAGATGTTAAATTATTTAATATCTGTAAGTGCGACTCGAACGCAATTGAGATCGTAGCCTCAGGAATGTGCCGACATTCCGTCAGCGCGGCGGAAAAAGGAGCACTTAAATATTAATTTATCAATAAACTTGCTTTACTGTTTCGAGGATAGGCGAGGAGCAAGTGACTTTTAATCGTCAAGTAGCAATGTATCGGCATGGACACGCGCTTTATTATCTGGGAGGAGGAAATTACGATAAAAAGGGGTAAAATGGAGAAGATATAGGCAGGGGCTTGAAAATAAAAATCCAGCCCGGCTCATCAAAAGAGAAATACGGGCGCAAAAGAATCTCACTCTCGGGCGTAACGAGCCGCTCTCGTCTATTCCCGGGGGAATAAACGAAAAAAAGAAAAGTGGAAAGCGCGCCGGACCGCGGGCATAAATTTCCGCTTAACGTGCGTACCGCTTATTTTTCAAAGGGCACACGGCGGCACGGAATTCAAAAATCCATCCCTTTAGCGAGGCCGTCATTACAGTCCATAAATCCTTGGCCAGCAACAACAGAGGCCGAAGTACTCTAGGAAAAGTCGCGGAGCGGACTCGTGGTAGTGGTAGAGGCCTGGCCGAGGGGTAGACGGGGGAGGGGACGCGCGGAAAAATTAAGGCGAAAAATCAGTACGTGACGACGTGCCACGACTACACGTCGGTGGCGCGAGGGACGATAAAATTCTATTTATCGAGAACCAGCACTAGCGCGTTTGTATTTATAGGAGCATCAATCTAGTGGCTCGTAAAGCTTTTATCCCTCCCCCCTCCCCCCCGTTCCCCCTCTCACTCACTCTCTCTCTCTCTCTCTCTCTCTCTCTCTCTCTCTCCCACTCGCTCTCACTCACTCTATTTAAATATATATATACACATACATACATACATATGTATATACATATAATGAAGATTATCAGACGCCTTGATTTTCTAGTAAACTCGACGGTTCAAATAATTAATAATTACTTTTTCAACGATTAGTTCACTTTCTGTCCGTTAACTAATTTACTAACTCTTGTTTATTGCCGATAATTTGTAATAGAAAACAGCCCGAGCTTAGTCTAAATTCTACATTACTGAATTGTAAATTATTTATAATCCCTGGAGTGTAATTCTTGCGTGTTTATATTTACGTAAAAGTGCATTCGCTGATGCCGCTCGTTCTTTCGTAAAACTGTCGCTTATAACATAAAAGCCTGAATTTCCAATGAAATTTTATCGTAGAGAGGAGGGGAAAAAATGTAATTTCTACTCCCTCCTACTTTAATTACGACTTTAATTTCCTGGAGAGAAACTTTATTATTAAAGGACACGTTTTCCTGAACCGCCCGAGAAAGATTAAATGAAGGATTATGTGTAAGGAAATATTGTTCTCGTTAACATCGTGCGGCTCGATTACTATAGCAGCGAGGCATTAAAACTAATTTATTTAAACTGATCTTGACTTCTTTCCGGTCCAGGCAAATCTTTTCAATCTTCATAGAGTGAAAAGCCGCTCCATTAGTGTAATGACTCCTCTTAAAGCGGCAATATTTGCACTCCAACACCGAGGGTACACCTATTTCCATTGTAATGCATAATAAATGTTAACAACACTGTTAAACGTATGCTATACGGGAATTCCGGCATGCGATCGCTTATTTTTTAACCCAATTCCTACGCAACTCTCGGGAACTCACCTATTATGAGACATAGATGAGGGAGGGAGGGCGAAAATACTCCAACGATGTCCATTATATCATACTCTTACAATGTATGTACTTGGATAATTTAATGATTGTTACTTGAGTTACTGTCCTTTGTCGTGCCTACATTATATTACACGCGGTTCGCGTCACTATTATTATTTTTATTATTATTATTATTATTATTATTTTTTTTTTTTTTTTTTTTATTTTTTTTTTTTATTATTTATTATTATTATTATTAATATTGTTATTGTTATTGTTATTATTATTACTACTACTATAATTATGTGTATGTGTGGAAGGTTAGCTAATATCTTGTATTTTATCGTCGGGCTTATATCTTGTTCCTCTTTCTCACTCCCCTTAAACTCGTGTGCAACTCGGTGGATCAGCTTTATAAAATAATGAGCTTTTCGTTTCTCATAGCATTGTATATATTTTGCTTAGGATACGTAAAATAACGTATGATTAGTGCTAAATCCAAGTAAGCGCGAAGTATATTTATTATGAAACATCTTGCTTTAAAGCCTTGGAAAAGCTATAATGAGTTATCAATTAAATGCCTTTGTAATTTTTCTTAAATAACGTTAATTGGCTTTCTTTCTTCATCTTTTTTTCTTCTTCTTCTTATCTTTTGTTTTCTCTCATTTCAACGGCGAAGTAAATTATAACCATATGTTATAAATGTAAAACGTACTTTATGCGTATCAAAACTTATGAATCATAAGATTATATTGAAATACGTAATAGTTAAGAGTGGAAAACAGTGCTCGTATTACTACATAAATAATCAATTAGCAATTTCGTTGTTTATTACGATATCCAAGCCTATTTAGTAGACAGACCTTACATACATTAATTACGATTAAAAATTGAATATTTCGCAAAGCCGCATCGTCACGTAACGTTTTTATTGAGCGGCGGTAAAATTAATACAAGACACTCGGGTCCGTATTAAATGTGAAAAGTTTAGGAGCTCATTTTTCTTTTATTTTACGCGTTAAACCAAGACTGTAATACGAAGGTTTCGTGTCAGTAAATATTCATATCAGTACGGTGCTTGAGTGACTGTGTTAAAAAGTCAAATATTTTTTTCGACAACAAGCATCATAAATTTTTTACAACTGTTTGAAATACAAGATTATTCATTCCATTTAACATCCCGATTAAAATCTTATCTCCCTCCCCTTTACTCCTCCTCTCTTTAACTCACTGTCTTCCCACCCCCTACCCATCCAACCCCCCAACCCCCCAACCCCCACCCCAATATGCGGTGTGCAAAACTATTTTCACACTGTCTATGTGTAGATATGTAACAAGGAATTTTATTAGTTATTTGTAAGCCTCTCTCTCCCTCTCTCTCTCTCTCTCTCTCTCTCTCTCTCTCTCTCTCTCTCTCTCTCTCTCTCTCTCTCCCACTCTATATCTCTCAAGGTACGGGAAGGCGCCACAAAATTCTTCGGATGCTCAATTCGCGGTGAATTCACTTCCTACGCACTTCTAAGAAATATTCTATTTCGCATCTCTCATCAGTCTGCTCTTTGTTTGTCGAATCGTCGTGGAATGCGACGAGTTACACAAGAGAGAAAAGAAGTCACCAGAGCCACGCAGTCGGCTGCACTTCGTCAGTTTCGTTTTCATTCGTAAGTGCCATTCTCAATTAGCATAACGTCGCACTTTTTCCGACAAACAAAGCGATCCTTGATTCTTATCGAGAATTAAAAGAGCCGTCTTAATAATAAAATTAAATTCCTTTTTCTCCCCTTTTCTTTTCCTCCTTCCTTCCGCTCGATATGGACATCGCAGCGGGAAACCTCCCGAGCGATCCAACTTTTACGCTTACACGGGCGCAGGCGCAAGCGCCAAAGACCATCCTTAAACGTTACCTACTTCAATTTCACCCCACGAGTCGTCAGTCCTATTTATACGCGCGTACGACCAGCGTTGTCGCTCGTGCAATTCGAACGAACTTCGGTCGCGAATGCGGGCCCCGTGCGAGCACTCCGCATGAAAAAGCCTCGGCACCGTAAGCTCGTACTTTTGCAAAGCTACTAACCTCCTACAATAGTACTGGAAATAGAAACAGTAAGAGCAGGCTTTTATATATGATTCGCAATACTGTGAAAATATGAAAATGTCACCCGGCAAGCCAATATGCCTTGTCCCACCTTACTTCACTTTAATTATTATCCAATCGCACCTCCTATCGCTTGGTGGAACCGCGAATGATCATTATTATCATTAGCGCGGACATTCCTTTAGCCATCGATGGTCTAATACGTAATGCCGAACGAGACGATAGCGAATGTAAACCAACTCCAAAGCTGCATTTAATAAACAAATTAAATTTACGCTTTCTTTCCACTACCTCTCTTTCTCATTTCTGGCTAGCCGTCTGCTTATCCATCCTTCCCTTCTATCCCCATTCTATGACTCGCGGCTATTTTCGGTATTGACCATGTCATACCGCGCGTAACGGCGCGCGCTATCGATGGTCGCTAGCGCAATCACGCAAGTACCAATGGGCCGTCGATGTCAATTAACGGGCGATCCTTAAGCGCAAAATTCTTCACAGACGGATGCGAGTCTCTCAAATCTACGTGAAACCCGTGGACGAGGATATTATCCTCCTCGAACGTCGTCAGAGCACGACGAGACGCTTGACGCAGTCCGTTTGCCCTTTCTCCCAAGTGCTTATGCATTTTGCACGCGCCGGCGCAGTCGCCAACGGCCGAATAATTTTAGTAACGCCGACAAGAGAGTTAGTAGGTGTTGCTCAATGAGAATTGCGTCCGAATGTTGCAGCTGTTTCTCCACGCCACTTTAGAATATAAGCGGATCAGCGATTTTCATAAGCAACGAGCGAGTAAAATGATGCTCTCTCGCTCGATGTATCTCATCTTCTGGGTATAAAAGAGTCGTAAATTGCGTCATTTTTGTTAAAATTGTTTTGTTGCGTTATTTTGTGCGAATGACAGTTACCATCGGTTAGGCTCATGGCTATACGCGGGAGAAGTTTTTTTTAACAAAACTTTCAAAACTTTCTGTCAAATATTAGGCATAAATCTTCATCGATGTGAAAACATATGGACATTGTTTAGAGAACTGTTTTTTTTTTTTTTTTTTTTTTTTTACTAAAAGCCCTCGTTCCATGTGGAGCAATGACGTTTACGCAATGAATATAAAATACAAGGATTAAATTTTTCGTTATTGTCCCGTTATTGTCCCGTTATTGTCCCTACATCAAATCTCAACGATCATTGAAAATGTTCGATTAGCCTTTGTAAGTTCGGGCTTTCGAATGTAAATAAGCCATGAGGATCGATATAAATGTGTTGCATTTGAATCAAAGAACACGGTGGGAAATAATAGCATTTTCTAAACTAGACGCGTCGATAAACTGCTGAATGCCATGTAGGAAAGGGAGAATAAGAATAAGGAAGATATGTATAAGGATTGAATCGGAGGCCACGAATGGCATGTAAAGGAAAATGGAGAAAATAAAAATGAACGCCAGGGGCAGAGAGGGCGATAGATAGATAGATAGATAGATATATAGAGATTGAGAGAGATGGAGAGAGATAGTGATAGGGATATATATAGATATATATATATATATATATATATATATATAGAGAGAGAGAGAGAGAGAGAGAGAGTGTGTGTGTGTGTGTGTGTGTGTGAGGGTGGGAGGGAGGTAACCATGGAAAACAAGAGGGGCAAGCACATCGTTTATTGTTACAAAGCCAAGTTTGAGATCCGAGTTCATGTCATTTTTGTTGGGAAGCCTGATTTCATATCTACGCGGAAAACACTTTGCAGCTCGCAGATTATCGGCGATTTTCTGCCCGTTCACCCACTTCTTGCTTGTTCTTAGCATTCGAGATAAGTATAGTGTGTTACGATGAAACGTTGCTTTGATTGCGCACAATGATCCTTAAATGGGATTTGCAAATATTGGACGAAAAGCCGAAGCGCCACGTTCCCATATTTATTCTCGCGAAAAATGCTCTTATCTAAAAATGGCGCTGTGCGGAAAATTAATGGAACTTTTTAAGAGGAAAGCCTTTATCGGAATTTGACACTTAAATGGCTTTCTCAATTTCTTACGTAATTTTCGTAAAACGTAAAAAATTCCGATCCAATGATTACTTTGCAATTTATGATATCATTGGACGCCATCTTGAAAGAAAGACTTTTATTGTAACAGTATGAGGGTTTTAATACAAGTGTATATTAGCTGGGAATGAGTCATCTACAGTATTAAGAGTTCCCTTTAATTTTAATAAACATTTTGTTTATTAAGCTACTGGCATTGGCGCTCACTTGACATTGAGCATTGAACTTTCTAAGATCAGATTTTATGCCAAAGCTCCCGTTAATATTATCCTATTAATTTCTATAAAATCGTTTCGTTATGCAATTCGATAGGCAATTAAGCGAGTAATAAGTACAAATATATAAACAAACATTATCATAAATATTTTATAAACCGACACGATACGATATTATTTAAACGAACAAAAATTTATTTAAATATTCATTAATAATATATATAAAAAAAAAAAAAAGTAAATAAATAAATAAATAAAAGACAATACACAAATCTGAATTTAATATCTTTTTACATGTTGTGATATCAAATGGTTTTTCAATTCGACGTTTTCGCAGCCTCGTATGTCATCTTTTGATTAACTTAGAAATAAATTTAACTATCATCTGCTCATAAACTTTCTCAGGAATTCAAAAACTTCTGCAGTTGATTTATCAAAAAACGTAAATATATATTTTTTACTTTCCAAACGATTGCGAGCATTTGTAAAACCATTCCCTTTCATTATATATATCCTCAAACTTTATGGCTATGCTAGTATATAAATGCTTTAGACCAATTTTGGAAATATTAAGATTGATAAAGAGTTTCGTGCATTTTTCGTACATTCGATTAAGGTAAATTTAATTCGGGTATATTCGCGGGTATTTCTATCAAACTAGCTCCACCAAGATAAAACACACTTGCGTCAACAATACTCTTATACTCTACGAAACATTTCTGTTGTAATATTCAAATTGTATTCTTAATCGACCTTGTATTAACTGTCGGTATAATACAATAGTACCACGATGATGGAAAAAAAAGATCGTAAAAATTAATTGAATTTGACACATTTTCCTTATCTTCGGCCAAACTTATTCGACATATTATACTATTATCATTCGGCTATTTTCATGTATAACAGATATTTTCCCGGATATTGTCCTGTTAAACTCTAACGAGCTGGGATACCTACACGTGGAATATAAATTCCATCCGGATTGCGTGGTGGAGCTCAGGAGTAAAAATAAATATATCGCAAAAGGTGATGAAAAATTGAAAGAATCGATGCCAAAGTCGTTACTTTCGTCTAGTCGCCTAGTGGCTATTGTTGAAAATCTTAGCATTTCGTATATTTTCTATTCAACGTTCTAACCCTAACGTCATTATCGACAGATTCACGACATTCCTCATATCTTTTACTATCCGTTCGAATAAACAAAGATAAAGATCTTTTGTAACATTTTCACTAAACCAAAAGACTTAATTTCATTTAATACAAATATTACGCAATTGGCGTTAACATGTGCGACTGGAATATCTAAAGTATGCGTCCATTATATGGTTCTATACGTAAGGTAAATTACTAATGAATGAATATAAATGCACAATGAAAATAGTTTGTCAATTCGACATAACTACAGAGCGTGGGAAAGTAAAAAACCGTACGAACGTTTTCATGAAAATTCAAAGATATCTGGAGAATAATATGACCTGATATAGATTAATAATACAGAGTCAGTGTCGCGTGTAAACTTTTTCTTTTTTACGAGGAAAAAGTATTGGAGTAAAAAAAAAAGTGAATTATAACGAAATCATCCCATGTACTACATTACATTATTTTTCAATGTCTTGTCTTTTATTTCATCAATGAATCGCATAAAGTACATTTTGCATTATTATCGTGCTAATACAAATTTTATTTGCATGCCATTGGCAACGAATGATAGCCCGCCTCATCAAACAGCGGGATGACGAAATAAAAAATAAATAATCCGTAAAAATACGACGGCAACCAGCAAAGAGCGAAATCCTGGAATATCCTTGCTCTTCGGTCGCGTGTCATCAACGGACAAACGGCGACATGGAGTCAGATAAATGTCCCGTTGCTCAGGGAAAAACTCGAACAAACAAGTTCGCGAGCTTTCATCTCTCTCTCTCTCTCTCTCTCTCTCTCTCTCTCTCTTTCTCTCTCTCTCTCGCTCTCTCATCTTGTAGAACTTATGATCATTTTCCACTTTCCACGCGAGCGACCGGGTGCAGAGAAATTTATACGTCCGCTAAGGTAAGTAGGAGAGACAACGAGCGCTTAGGAACGGACGTACGGTGGAATGGGTGGCGAAGGAGGGATGCAAGAAGAGAAGAGATGAATGGATCACGTAGTTAGAGCAACGGCTAAGTGGATGGATGGGTGGGCACGAAAGTAACAAAGGTTGCGCGGACGCTGCCGATAAGGGCGAGGAGTGGCCCGCCCAATTTCTCGGATGGAAAGCAGGTGGGTGGATATTGCTTCGTAGTAGGATATTTGTTCGATAGCATCGTATATGATGGCTGAGAAGGGAGTTGAGGTGTATCTGCACTTGCCTATGGGTTGTACGCTTTAATGAATAAAAATTGTGTGTGTGGGGGGGGGGGCATAAAGTTCGTAAAGTTCGTTAGCATCTGATTCTAATCGCGCACGCGCGCACTCGTTCTCCTCCCTTGCCCCTTGCCGCGGACGTCACGACGTAGATTCCGCTTTTCATCCCCCTCCTCTCACAAATGGTGACAGTTTATCTTATAGACTAATGGTTGACCCTATAGTTTATAATGATTGAATATTGTTTAGACGGAAATTGTCACATATTAGGATATTAGATGTAAAAGGTGCAACGTTAGTTATTTCAAAAGTATACTTACACGTACTTATTAATTCGAATAAAAGAATACAACTCGTTTCAAGAATATGGCGAATGATAACTAATTAACGAAAGGTACGCGTGATTTGTTGCGTCAAAAACTATGACTAATGTTACGAGTACAGGAAGTCTTTCTTACTCCCATCTCAACACTACAAAAAGTAAAAGAATATTATAACGATTCACAGCACGTGTAGATAAAACATATTAATTAGTGAATTTAATTAAAAAGATGCATTATGTTTTCAACTACATTCAATTGGCCTTCGAACGCTAATAATCTTAATTTGTAAATAGCTGCTATTATATGACTCCGCGAATTATAAATTGTACGTCAATTATTAAACATATTAAACCAATTTAAAAAGTATTATTTTTAATTTAATCGATTAGTACACAATATTCATTGCGAGAACTTTTGGATTTATCTAACATTCGATTCTCTACCTGTAAATGATCAACCTCAAACTCATAATAATAACATAACCTATTCTCTCATATAATATACATAATAAACATAATGATAAATTGTAAAAATTTTAAATATCTCTATAAAAAGTAATTTTAATTGGCGGATCGGCCAATTATATTTGAGTATTATACTTGAGCTCTGAAAGCTGAGAACTTAATTGACTGCTTATACATTGTAGAAAATTATATAATCAATTTTAGTTTAATCATTTCATTATATGCGACGTATGTTTTGTTGTAACGAAATGTATCGAATGATGTATGATATGAATATATTTTGTTCCTCGTTAAAGCCAATGTAATTTAGAAATTCACAATTTTCGAACTTGGCTGCGTTCATCTACGCAAAAGATAAACCTTATTTGGGAAAAGAATATTAAAAATTACGACAATGAGAATTACAGCCTCTTTCATACCGTTAATTATAATAATTTTTTCATCTAAAAATTTCAAGTATCCCGCAATTTGTTGTTTTTTTTTCAATTTAAAATCTGATACTGTAAAATCGTGACTTTTGTAAAATATCCTCGCGTTGGCCCAAGTGATATGTTTCGTTGTATTATCGACAGTTGTATAAACACATGCACATTAACATTAACATTATGCCAGATAATAAGAATCAAGAAATAATAATAATACTAATAATAATAATAATAATGATAATAATAATGATAATAATAATAATAATAATAATAATAATAAGAAATATGCGTTACAATTACTGATATGAAATATTTAATGCTATTATCCAATATCCACGTAACGACAGGTGATTCTAACTTAGCCGAATGTTTTGTAGACGAAGAATATTTATAGAGTAGAAGATCCGCGAGCGCGATTTTAGAATTTTGTTATTTATTCCTTCACTTAATATTTGTGCAAGAGCTTATTATAATTCAGACAATTGTATAAGGGTAAATTTATGGAATATTAATTGAAACGTACGAAGCTAAACAGTCGTGATATTCATAGTTAATATTTTGGTATTTGCGTAGTTAGTTAGTAGCGGTAATATTTATTTCGGCAATAAAAATGTCGTAATGACGAGCTTCGTACAATGATTATGCGAAACAGCGATATCAATCATTTATTAAATCAAGTACGTTAATAGAAACAAAGAAATACTGGACAAAGTGTAGAAGATAAAATACCAAACAGTACGAAGCTATAAAGAGTTGAGGCAGGGCCATGTTAAATCGAAAAACAAAGAAGTGCAAAACAAAGATACAAAGGAGAGGCAAAACGGTGAGACGAGACTAAAAAAGGAGCATAGCGAATAAGTTGAGACCAAAGCAACATCGGAAGGAATTAGAGTATCTAAGTCTGACTATAGAAGGAGATAAAAATAGTGCTCTAGTTTAAGAGAGCGAGAGCGAAGGATGAAAGAGAAAATTCCGTGCCGAGGAGGGGCTTGGAGAATTTAATGACCATTCGCCGCTCCGTGACAAAGTTAATGCGGAGGTCGAAAGTTCGCCAACAATTTTATAAACAATCGGTACTTGTGCAGCGGAACAACCTAAGCCAGCGTCAACCAGATGGATATAAAATATTTAAATTCGAAAGCGCGAAGAGACGTCGGCTTTAAACCGTTCGACGCGTTAAACATAAAAAATACAACGTAAGCCTCGCGTTTTCTTAGCAGATCGACATGTGCGGATTTGTGAATTAGTCTCCGCTGGCCCGTCCGTCTCACTCACTCTCGCTCTCTCTCTCTCTCTCTCTCTCTCTCGCTCCTCGATTCCACAATGACAAGCTGCAAAAAGCCGAAGTGCCAGGGCCTTGCCGTGAATGAAAACCTCGAGTCCCGCACTCATCATATTCACAAAAGAGCCGCTCGTGGCTTTGAGTGCGAACGTGTCGTTGGGTTGTCGCCGAAAGCCTGTAATAAAATGTCAAAAACGAGCGACGCGTTCCGGCGCAAAAGCCATTCGTTCACCGGACAAATAGTTCCACGGGGTGAGGGGGTATGAAAATACTTTAAGACTCGGTAACGAAGATCGGATTCGTAAGGGGTGGTAGGTTGGTAGGTAGATAGATAGGTGGATAGGTACGTACGCCCGAACATAATTAGCCGATTGAGTGGCGCGCATGCGCTGAACTCTCGAGTCGACCAGTCAATGCGTGGCCGGTGCGCACATAATGGATTACAGTGGATCGCGATTCTCGTCGGACAGTGCTCGTGCGTGCGTGCGCTATGACGGTCGGTTGGATTGTGGCGAGGGGCGGATAGGAGGCAGAGCTGGACAGGCTTATGGGGAAAGGAGAGTGCCAGGGTATGCAGAGCGACGGTGCGCAGACGCTCTCTTTCTCATTCTCCGACTAAGAATAAAATGCGACTGCGTCGGGCCTCTGATGTCAGGGTAAGCCCTGACACTACGCATTACACTTATCTTTCCAGTCTCGCGGCAATAATTGTAAATAGCCGGTGATTGATGATTTAAAGGAGTCATAAATAAACGGCGCTGTTTGTATTTTCGAATTCCTGCTATTTTCCGACTTAATGCCTCGTGACCGCCCCACCCCCCTCTCTGTGATCGTTCTTACTTTTTAGGGATACTTTGGCGAGAAAAAAACTGGTACACAAACGAGGGCTATAAAGCCGATTAGATTGTCTTGCACTTAAACGGTAATTATCGGCTGCTTTGTTTTTTATAGCAATCGTTAAAAATGGCGCGCTAAAGTGGCTGATGATATCGGCTGCCCATAAAGTGATACCAAATTTCAATATCTTCATTACTCTCCCGTGTGTACTTAGCATTTGTTTCGCCCTATAAAAGCTTTTATCATTCGACAATGTTGGTAGCGTGATTTACGCTTCGCGAGCAATGATTTTTACATAATCTAATCGCTCCTATAAGTATTGCAATTTTGCAAAAGCGTTTGAACACTCTCTTATTGCAAGTTAGCGTGCAATCTCGTTTCTCTGGTTAATTTCGACGATTAATTAGGGCATCACCAAGGCATTGGACAAGGCATTCTTATTACGGCAAAACCGAACTATCGCTTACAAGTAATTAAATTTTATGTCGTCGCAGCGAAAATTCAGACAAAGCACGGCGAAGGTAATCATGACAACTGGCATAATTAATAAAAGTAGTTTACAATAATTAAGGGAGAAAATTGAAATAAGAGCGGCTCCGATGCGTAGATCGAGTAACAACCTTTTTTGCCCTATTAAAAGGATCTTATAGCCCATACTCTTTATACAAACGTCCTTTATCTCTCCCTCTAGCCTCTCTTTATGCTCGATACGTTGTACCTGCACTATATACCACGCGTAGGCTCTTTTTCTCTCATGCACTTGATATCTCTCGAACACTTATTATCTCCCTGTCTCGCTCCCCACTCTCGCAAACAACCACAATCGCTCCTCCTCCCCATCCCCCTCCGCCTTACTACCAACATATGTACATATATGTATGCGTGCGCGCGTCTGTGTATATGTATATGTAGGTATATATGTATATATATATATATATACATATATATATATATATATATATATATATATATACATATTTGTCAGACGCACATGCACACACCCTCTTTCTCTCTGTCTCCCTCCTGTTTCCCCTTTCCCTCGCGCCCATGCCACACACGCCTGCTCTGCGCCTGCTTGCACTCTCTTTCTCTCTCTCTTTCTTTTTACGTCATTCACGGGCGAGATTCACTTTGTGCGCGTCGCGTCGCTTTGTGGAATTCACCGCGACTGCGTGCGCGAAAACGATTTTGCGTTCGCTGATTAAGAGATGGATTCCTCGAAACGTCTTCTTCTCACTGCGCGTTCAACCCTTTTTTGTTTAGCGAATGGAGAGCCGTGGCTCGTTAAAAGAAAAATGTCAGTCGCGTTAAGTAAGTGAGAGAGATAGATAGATAGATAGAGAGGGGGGAGGGGGGAATAATTGCAGGGAAAAGCTTATAATGTGGGTTTCCGTGATTGTAGAACGAAAATAGTGAAAAAGAGCGCGTGGTCGCTGTTATTTCTCTCCCTCCTCCGCCCCACCCCTTTCATTTCTTTTTGTCCATCTCTCGATTCTTCTCTTTGTACAGGATCCGTTTCATGATTAATTGAATGTACGTGCGCGGAAAAGCTTATAATCATGAAATAGTCACACTGCACTTATGCATTATGTATCGTCGTAATGGCGATTAAGGCGGAAAGCGCTTGATTGTATTTTTCACTTCATGAGCCAATAAAATATTACACGAGCTACGAGCACTTTCATAAATGATTCGAATTTCTAAAATACACGATGCCTTTCCTTTTAATAATAAATCCCACCCACTTATCATAACGAGACCATTTATAAATACTCTTTGGCGCCGCGATTCGTTCCATAATCAATGTTTCGATGATAATCGTAAAATCGCGCTAAGTTTAAAATTTTTTTTTTAAATCGTAGTTGTCACGAAAATTAAATTTCCACGTCAAATCTATAATTACTGGGATGATTTTCATTCGTTATTCTAACATCTACCTCTGGACGAAGGAAGATTCGCGCGATAATGGGAATTACGTAGAGCCTCTACTGATTTTCTCTCACCTGGCAGTATCGCATTAGCCACATTCCTCGACAATTTTAATTTGAATCCACGTAAACGAACGTTTGAGACGATTCAATGTTTTCGTAAGGAACAAAAGGACATAAATGTCCCATGCGATATATACTCCACTAGCAATTAATCAATGTCACAAAGCTATGCGAGACTTTTTTTTAATGGCTTTGGAAATAATTAGAAAAAGCCAATATTAAATCAACGTTTTATTCCGGATTATTGAAACGAATCTTTCTTTCTGGTTACGGCGTCTCGAAATAGCAACGCTTAAAGCACGAGTAATTAAACACCTACGCGGTATCGTGGATTAGCCAGCAATTAATAAGTTCACATCCAGTTCGTTAAAATCCCGTATCTAAATATGCACGAAGCATGAATAAACATTGGCCAATTAACTTTTATTTATGGCTAATCCTTTAATCGCTAATAATTCTTTTCACTCGCACGCGCACACTCGCACGCATTTTGTCTCTATGTCTCTTTGTCTGTCTGTCTGTCTGTCTGTCTCTCTCTCTCTCTCTCTCTATCTCTATCTCTCTATCTCTATCTCTATCTCTATCTCTATCTCTCTATCGATAAGCCGTTGAGAGTAGCTAGTAAGCAATAGCTCGTAAGTATGAATTTTCTTAAACAAGGTTATTCCAAAAAGCACCGACGAGCAGCCAAAGCTCACCTCCATAAACCCAAAAAATGCAACGATAATTATGGACGCTCGATCGATAAGCGAAAAGCTTACCTCGAAACCCAAATTTAGCGCCCATCCTGAGGCAGTAATTGCCAATAGGCGTGACGAGGCGTAACCTTATTTATCAAAATCGCGATTTTGCGTTATCTCGTAATGAACGGGGCGAGCGGTGACATTAATGGCCGACTCATTACAAGCATCCGAGAAGGGGAAAAAGAGGCCCCCGCCTCCGGCAGGATACGGCGAGAGAGATGCGAAGCTGCTGAAGTCTTCCGCTCGCGCCATTAGCAGCGTGCGCTCGCTGCCTCCTGCGGAAAAGGGGGAAAAGGCAGGAAAGGGCGGCGGCTTGCCGATGGGGTCGCATCGTGACACGGCTCGTGATTTATTTGGACTCGGAGGATGTCGAGGGCGACCTCCTTAGCGCTCGCTGGCTGCTGGACGCGAGCCACGGAACCCTTGGGATCTCCTCAAGCCACTCGCGAGCAATTTATCCTTTGCGTCCCGCCCTTCCGTGACCTTTCCACTGTCCATCCATTTATTCGCATATGGGCAAATGCAACTGGCTAATGCTGACGTCGGAATTGGAATGCTAAGTTCATTTATTAGATGCAAGTACCTCGGATATATGGAATTATCGGCTCGTCTTTAACCTTACTCTTGCGCACCTAAATTTATCGTAATTTCGTAAGCTTTGTAGCCGCGTAAGTTAGGATTTGACATCGGGAATTAATGGAGAATGGGCCGACCGTCTGTCCATTCAAAATCAATAACCCAATAAAGTTCGAGGAAATTGTCAATTGCAAGAGATTATTGACACAGGAACAATTGCAACATTTACGGTGCTCGCTGAACGAGATTGCCGAGAATATTATTCGTTATCGACTTGTGTTCGTCGTAGCGCGACACTTTCATCAACGTATCAGCGGCGTTCGGTCGGCAATGAGCTTTTGGTGCTGAAATATCAGCAAAGTCCCCGACATAATTACAACGCGTTGAGAAAATAAATTATTCACCGACTGTTAACGCGGTCATAAACAAATCATATTCGATTTGATTTATATAATGAATCTCGATCAGAATTACACGTTTGATATGTAGAAAACAATCAAGTTTAAAATTTTTCTTTACTCTTTCGTATCCCCAATCAGGTACCACCTGTTGCATCAACTGGTCTGGCGTTTAGTTGCTCACGAGCTGAAACGCCCCCGAAGATCGGACAATGCACTCGCCTTGGGCCTCCCGTTTTGCGGAGGCCGAAAAGTTCATCCGTGCGTATTCTCTCTTTCTCTCTCTCTCTCTCTCACTCGCTCGTTCGCTCGCTCGAACTGCGTCTCGAGACAGCTGCGTTGAGTACAATGCCGGAGTTCCTTTGTGTTTGTTTCTCGAGTTTATTAGTCCCGTATAATGTGAATTTTAGCGAGCTCGGATAATGCATGGGCGTGCAAAATCCTGGTTGAATGTCGTCCAATGAGCTCGAGATGCCGTGTCTCCGATCATATCCCCGCCAAGATTTATCGGATATCAACGGTAAAGGTCGGTAATTCTTTTGTTATTGCTTTAGATGATGAGAATCGAGTTCTTTTCCTTTTACGTGCTCTGGCAAAATCGACACTCCCATAGTGGATTATCCGTTTGGAGAAGGAAGATTATTCAGCACGAAATTGAGAATAACGTTGGAATAAATAAAATGGAAGAACTCGGATAGTCATGTACATCGCTTTATGTGCAGCTAATTAATAGCTAATTCACGGGAAGGAAGCGAAAGTGAATCAGCTTTAGCGATTTAATTTCAATTGAGGACGAACTCCGTGCAGATTGTAACCCGCGGAAAATCATCTCCGGTCCGCGTAAACTCTACAAAAATCATGCTCCCAACCAAGTAACGAGGCTTTATAATGTTAAATAACGGCACCGTCATGGCCCATTCTCATTTAGACAATGAATCAGGAAAGGACTACCCATTGCGTCCCAAAGAACCTCGGTTTTGAGGCGCGCGCGCGCACACACACTCAGAATAATCAGACATCAGATTAAATTAATTGAAATCGGGGCCTTATCGTGAAAATTACTTAACACGCTGCACGCACAAAGCCGAGCAAGTTTGTCTGCTCTCGTAGTGCAAACAACGAATGAGTGCTCAACTCCTCGGCAGCGGGCATTTAACGGACCGTTAAATCATCCGCGCGCATTCTGCCAAGTCGCGGATCTATAAGGTTCGGCAATCACCTTGAATGCCAGCACCCTGTTAATCGCCTATCAACGTCAATGGGCAGATTTCGTAAATTGGGCACTCGATTCGGTGTTGCCGGAGCCCCTTATTACATAACAGTCTAATTTACACTGCCCGAACCTTTATATGAATCACGTAAGGGTTCACTTCGTGTCCCCATGAGGCGTGCGCCATGGTGACCATTTATTTCCGAGCCAATTTTAGAAAGTAGCCTCCGAGACTCTTTAAATTATTAGTTAAAAGATAAAATTGATTCATTCACACCCACACTCTCTCTCTCTCTCTCTCTCTCTCTCTCTCACTGCCATGCGCGCGCGGGCGCACGTGTCTGTCTTTCGTACGTGCTCGTACAACATACGCATGTATTTGCGCTCGGCGTGCATGTTCATAATGACATGGGCGTGAGTGCAGATGTATTTGTATGCGTATGGGTATGCGTATGTATTGTTATGCGTGAAAGCGCCCGTGTAATAGATCGGTAACACTTTCAGAGAATTTACAGTTGAGCATACCGAGGGCCTCGGTAATTACAAGCGCTCAACACTTTTTAAATGATAATTTAATTTCTTTTATGTGCTTGAACTTTCAGTCGCAATGTAATTTTCCCTTTATTGTTTACATGAAATTCGCAATTAAATTTCTAAATCCATAGTAATACAGTCATAATTATTTAATTTTATACGTTAAAATTTTGCCGAAATTACGATTAGGCACTAAGCACACCTGACTAATGTTACTTTAAATTTAATAATTACATTTGAAACAATAATACGATAAGGAAATTTGTTAAAAAATTTATTCATTACTTTTGAAGGTAAATTCCCTATTAAGAGATTAATTATCATAAATAATTGCGTTGTAAATTTACAATCTTTATTCATTTTTTAGAGCTCAATACAATTACACACTCAACTTCAATGTTGCATTGATTAAGTAGATCCCCGATTAAATTAATTCCCAAATAAATAATTCGACATTTTCCATTTGACCTTCCATCTCATTTCCGTCCATGAATACATCTTGTTGCCATTTTTTTTCTTCTATACTCTCCTCTATTTGCTATTAGTTTATATCATTGAAATGTCTACTTGTTTATTTAAATAATGTTGTAGTTTGTACAAAACTCGCAATTTCATTTTATCCGACTTGTTAGGAAGTCGGATAGTAGATACCTTGCCTGTTCTTTTTACGTATGAACTATTAGATCTCATGACTAAAGCTCGTAAAGGATTTAAAATGTAACAACTTTTAATAGATCTCATTGACAAACTGATTGTAAGTTTCTAATTGCTTTTCCTATAAAAAATTTATGGAAATAATTATGTTAGTCGACCGTGTTAATAATAATACCACTTATTATGAATAATTCATGACTAATTGTATTGCTTTTATAGGAAAAATTTTGACGTTTGTTGCATTTTTTAAGCACCTTATTATCAATGTTATTACGTAAAATTGCTGTAAAGGCTGTAAATGGTAATTGAAATTTCGCAATTTGAAACATATTGCGATATATACGTTCAGTCCATTGATTTGATAATAAACTCGAAGCACTATTTTCCATTGCACTGTATCTCCGTGTTCTTTACTTCTCATTATTTTGCTTACAAAGATTATACTTAAAAATTAGTGAGTGTGATCAAGGAAAAAGAAAGACAGAAGCTTAAATGATAGTTTGAAGTATGATTATCCATAAATTTACACATTTAACCAATAATTAGAATGGAGAATTATAGCACAAATTTTGAGGGAATTCATTAAGTATGTTTGTATACTCTTCTACTCGGATTTACAGGATGTTTAAGGTATCTATTGATATTTTTTGCCACCGTAGTCACATTACATGTAAACACGTAGAGTTAGCGATTAAGCTTTCGTTCGAATAATTATGGGGCTCGTTTAGGCTAATTATGAGCACGTAAATGTTGATTGTGACTGCAATCAGAGAGTAAATACGTAAAATATTCATGGAGATAATGTGGTAAAGCGATTGTGTATTACTGTAGCCGAGAAATATTTAAAAACTTGTTTGCGCAACGAAAAAAATAAAGAGATAACGTACACTTCTAAATTTTTCCATTGCACGTTCTATTGTAAATATAATTGTATAATTGTCTTAATAATGTAACAAAAAGTTACGCTTTAAAGTCGCAAGAGAATAGTAAAACAAGCCAATTGATTGATAAGCCATTAATAATTATTTAATAATCCATTAAAGATTAATGGACTAAAGATGAACAAAACAAACACAATGAATCTTGTATCGATGTCAAAGATAAGGAATAGGAAATGCAAAGGTCAAATGAGCATAGTCGATTATAGAGTTTGTAGACGAGACTTTTATATATGTAATGCAATGAAATACATCGAGTAGTAATGAGGAAATAACATAGTATGAAATTAATTGTAATAAATCATCGAATCGGGCATTGAATTTTTCAATTAAATTCACAAGCCCTCAAACTCGCGAATACAGAAACACAAACGCACACAAATACCTAGATTTATGGGGCTAGAGAAGGAGGGGGGGGAGAGAGAGAGAGAGAGAGAGAGAGAGAGAGAGAGATAAGAGGTGAGAGTAAAGAAATGTAGGCAAAAGAAATAGTTAAAGGCAGTGGAGTGATCGACTAGAAACGGCGATTGGGCGCGAGTTACGGCCTTTTTGAAAAATGAATAGCGCGCCTGGAGGAAAAGATGAAAAAGAAAGAAAAAAACGAATAAATAAAAATTATAAAAGAGCTCGAAATGTAATGGAATAATTAAGGTAATTCTCGATAAATCACTCGGACGTCTCGGAGATGACCCTGGATTAGCGCGCGGAGTGGCGGAGCAGTACCTGGGGGAGGCGGCGCTCGATTCCCGCGGCTCGAAGCCGCAGTAGGTCCTTATCGACGCCGGCCAAACCCAATTTATCGGCGGAAGCGAGATGAAGCCAAGCGCGAAGCGCGAAAAACGCCGCCGTAGCCGCAGCCGCAGCCTCGAAGCGCGAAAACAAGCATCGGCGCGCCGCCTCCAATCAAGGATGCGGGAGAGCGAAGGTCGAGATGAACTCCTGGTACTGTCGGCAACTTCGTCCTCATTGGCTTCCGCGGTAGATGTATTTTGTGCGCTCGAGGGCACCGGGTGACGACAATGGCGAGGCGGGATGAAGAATTATTAGAAGGCCGTTGGCACGCGTGCTCCGTCGCTTTTCGTCGCCGATGCTGTCTCTCGCGCACTCTTAGCGCACTCCCGTCCGAATCTGTCTTTGAGTGAAAATTAACAGGTTGCCAGCTGTCCGATTCAGCTAGAGTAGCCGCTGCTGATAAGATAATGTCGAGCTCCTACGGGAGGAGGAGGGATTTATAAAACACGTCACGTCCTGAATTTCAATTTAATATCTCGCGTATCGTGTAATGAGTGTTGGATAAAATAATCGATGCCTAGTCGTCGGTGCCGGTGAAATCGCGATTAAATGTTGTTGAAGGTGTGCGCGAGGCCTTCGAAAGAGCCATTTTCTCGAGCAATTCGAGGCGAATTTCAAGGATTGGCCGGCAACGTTTTATCCACCTCCAGGTGAAATTGATGCGCATGCTGGTATAGTCCGCGGCCTGGGATGAATCCGCTCGGCGACCGGCGTCTCGAATTTTCTTCCAAGGGGAAAGACGCGTGAAGGGATTTTTGCTCGGGCCACATTATGCGCAGTCACTCGCAATGATTGCGCTGAATGTCAGCGGGCGAGAAAAAGAACGGGAAGGAAAGTGAGAGGGCCGCGGCGTGGAAAGGAGATGGGGAGCGTCGAGTGCGCGCATTATATATCGCCCGGGGCGACGTGGGAAGGGATGAGATGATCGGCGTCGTTCATTATCGCGCAGGGCGATTAGCCGTGGCGCATAGCTCGTAGTACGTAGTGCAATTCGACAAGCAAATGCACTCGCGGATGCCGTGGGGGGGGGGAGGAAGTTTATCCTGGTAGTTTATCGGTCCGGTTATCCTGGGGGCGCGGCGACCGCAACGGGCTCCTCCGTCACTTTCCTCAATTTGACCCGAGTTTCTCAGGCGCCGGGCTCGCTTTTCCGATGCATCGCGATTTAAGTGGAAAGTCGAGTATCGCCGGCGTCGCAACCTTGGTGCCTGATTTACAGTTATAGCACGCGCCAATAATTCGGCGCTCCTAGTTTTATGAAAATTTCATTGAGATTGGAGAAATATTTGAATTATGTGCGGAGGAGGAGCATGCCGCTGAAATCGATAAATGCGGTTATCTCGTTTTTGTGAGATAAGGCACCGAGCTGCCTTAAGTAATAGCCGATAAGTTTTTATTCGAGGGTCTTCGGTGAAATTGTAATGGTGGAAAAAGCGAGGAGAGCAAGCGGGTCAGGGATTACAAGCAAAAGCTCCTCGTTTTAAAGACAATTAAATATTAGATGCATTATCGTCTGCTTTCCTAAACCACTATAACATTATCAATAGCTAATGCACGAGTCTTGGAATGTTAATTATTATTTTTCGAATAAAGAGGGAACGTAAATAAAATACAGTGAGTTAGTGTAGTGTAGAGTGGTTGTTGGGGGAAAAATAAAAAATACACAGGCGCGCGCGCGCGCGCGCGCACACACACAGAGAGAGAGAGAGAGAGAGAGAGAGAGAATTTAGGAAAAAGCGTTTAATGCAATTTAATGATTGTTGAGTATTTGTAAGAGAAACTGACAAGATCACTGTAAAATGCAGGCGGTTCATTCGGTCTTTCCATACCAAACGTGCGAACGATAAGTTATTATCAATTAACACCTGCGAAACATTGAATGAAGGTTAAAGCATTGAATTTTCGAGCGTTAATTCTATATGTTAAGAATGCGAAGCTCGAAATGCCATTCCATACGAGATTGCGCATCGTCCAAGCAAACAAACACAAGCAATAATTAAGTGCATTCTAAAATCAAATAACAGGTCTTAGGCTTTTAAGCTCTAAAAATCTAGAAAAATAGGCAGTGTAATTCATCGCCGTGGTGCGTGTAAATCACGTGGTGGCAAGTTTTTTTTTCCCCCCCTTGTACTTTGCTTTGTTTCTTTTTGTTTTTTTGTTTGCCTTAATGCCAAATACCTCGTTACGTATAATAAATCAGAAGAATAAACGATACTGCTCTGCGTGTCGGAAAAAATGTTTCGTATCGCCGTCGCGCTCACGTACCTGACAAACTCACAAAGATGATGAAATCGAAAGACAGGCTGCTGTGCGGTTAGAGAGGGGGGG
>NW_011948416.1:8050732-8056327 GCF_000503995.2 Ceratosolen solmsi marchali | reverse complement strand
TTCCTTGGTCGTTGCGTGACGCGTAACCCCCGTGGAAAATTGAAGACCCGAAGGAAGATTCCCGTGGGCAAAATCATGGCCCATAAACCGTCTAGCCTACATTCGTGAGGTGGGGCACGCACTTGTACGTGTACGCGCATCCGCTGCCGGTCGCTACGTTGTAATTCAGCGCGGTAAGAAAGAAAAAAAGGAGAAAGAGTCGACGGGAGAGTAGAGGACAGAATGGAAAAAACGAAAAGTTAAGAGAGAAATAATGAAGGCAAAGGACGTGACGTGTGGGCGGGGATGTGGCGTGGAAGCGGCAAAGTTGTCGTTGTCGGGCGGTGGGGGTTGGCGGGAGGGGGATGGGGCGGGGAAGGGGGAGGGGTGAGAGGAATGAGAAGGAGGTAAAGGCGAAGACGGAGGAATGAAAGAATACAGTACGAGAGGATTGTAGTGAGAAACTTTGTCGTCCGACTGACTAAATATGTAATGCGAATGAAAAATTGTAGGAGAGAAAGGAGAATTTCTCCTGCGTGTAATGAAATGCTTTGCCGAGCTTAAGTAATCATTGGAATCATGGGTATGCATAAACGAATAGAGGTTTAGAGGTTTAGAGGAATTAATGGGAGCCGATGGACATAAATTGCAATTTATTTTTTAAATTTGAAAAATTTATGTTTATTCGTTAATAGCGGTGTTTTATTTGGGAGAAAGGACAATTGATTGGACGAATCAATTTTACGAATTAGCCTGAAAAAAAAATATAGAATTCCTGCCTGATGTTTGTTAATTGGTAATGTTAATTGGTACTCTCGAAGATTTATCGTTTAACCTACTTACAATAACTGATAATAAAATTAATGCTTCAAATATTTAATGGTTCAGCGTACGAAAAGTTATGTACATCCGGGCGTAACGTTTTTATCTTATTACGCGGTCATTGACGTAAATATCGTAGGTTTGGTGTGCATTCGTGAATTCGGCGGTGGAGAAATTGATTTTTGTTGCCATGAGCCATTGATTAGCTAAAGAAGAGATAATAAAATTTAGCAAATTTCGATACTATTAAATTCCGACGGCTGCAATACTGACAAATAAGAGAAAGAAACAGCGAACGTGAGCAAGTCGAGGAGAAAGCAGAAAGGCAAAAAGAGTATAAAAAGAGATCGGAAATTCAAAGAGTGAAAGAGGCAAAGGTATGCACGCTTGCATACCTTAGTAAAAGGTCCACTCTGCTCCCCCCTCCCCCTCTACCGCTTGCAGCATCGCTCTCACTCGCGCCCTCTCTGTCTGTCTTTATCTCTGTCCCTGCCTCATTCTATCTCTCTTCGTCTTCACGGACCGCCAGCTCGTCTTTCAGCGGCAGGCCGCAATTTGCCGTAATTATTATATTTATCTTTCTCATTCACTTAAGTCGCTACTCCAAACGATATTTCTTTTTCATTCAGTCTCCCTTCTAACATGTTTCTCTCTCCCAGACTATGTTTCACCTACAATTTTTTCTTTTTCTTTTCTTCTTTACTTTTTTCAATTTCTTCTTTTTCAATTTTAGTTGAATAGGTGCACTTTTATTAAGTATATATCATTAATTATAATTTTATATGAACTTATTAAAATAAAGGGTCTTAATTTATCAAATTTCGTAAGCTAATTTTTACATCGACGCGAGTGGATTATTTTTAAACGACAAATGATGAAAGTCGAGACGATTGCGTTTGACGCGATTACGTCTTTTCCGGGTGAGCGTGAATGTAATATCGTTGATTGCCATGTCGTTTCACCATTGTGTAAGCTTCCGTCAAATAAGAAAATTATCGAAATGCATAATAAAACAACCTACGTCTTATCTGCTTGGTTATCGCAAAAATATTCTCTAGTAGTAGTCGTCAAGGTAGCAACAAACGATATTGTAAATAGGCTGATTGGAATATTTGATTAAAAGATTTGCTTATAATCGAAGACTCTGGATATGATGATAAATATTTTGCGAACAAAATAATTTAGTCCTTAAATAAGTATTGATACTCTAAGGAAAATTAAGTGAATTGCTTATAGAGTAAAATTTTAATTTTAGAGAGAGTAGAGTATGGTATTGCGTAACGTATGTGATGCATTAAAATTCGCTGCATACGATCGATACAAACGTCGCATAATCGATGAAAGATTTATCAAACAAATTCTATAGATTATTTGTCGTTGAAGAATAATTAGATAAAGTTTTCGATCGATTTACATAGCTTGGCTGTGTGCACAAGTGATTGGTTCCCGACTCTCCTTTCAAAGCTCACATAACTTGAAGCTCGAAGAAAACTGACCTCGTTAATGCAACTCAACAGCGATAAAACATTGGAAAATTGTTAGATCCCACAGAATCGTTATTTCATGATAACCAAAGTCGCGTAATCTGCATGCGCAACTGTTGCACCCGAGTATCCTAGAAAACGGCTAATTGTCTGAATTCTCGAGGAGTGACCATCTTCCCGGTCCACCTCCTCGTAGGGAGGAGTAGAGTAACTCCTGTAGTAATGTGGCGTGTAATACGTATTTGAGTCTCGACAAAGACCTCGGGGCATGGAACGAATAAAAAAGAAAAATGGACGATAGACAACTCGGCTTGAAGAGCCAGGACGAAACAAATCGGCCACCCACCTACCCATGCTCCTCGTCCCTTCCTCCTTGCTTCCTTCCTCCCTTTCTTCCTTCCTTCCTTCCTCTCTGCCTTCCTTTCTTCCTTCCTTCCTTCTTTTCTTCCTTCCTCTCTTCGTTTCATCCTCCTCGGGTAGCCCCAGATCTCGTGCACGGCCTGACTTTTTGCCGTAGCACGGGAGTCGGGCGCAGCAATCTCAGCTAATTAATCTTGCCGCGGCTCGCGCTTTATATGCGCACGGGTACCCATATTTTTAGGTTCGTGGTGGCATTAGCTTAACGATGACGCGATGTCTGCTCACGGACGAAGGCATTCGGGGCCCGCGCTTTCTTCACCCCGGCCCCCTTCCTTGCTCAACCCCGCCCCCAACAAAGCCCATCCCACCGTCCGCGGTGTCGCTCCCGGTGATTTACGCCTCGCGCTCGCCGCCGATAAGGACTGAAGCCCGCACGATAAGGGATGTGGGTGAATATAATTAGCGAGTCAAATGCTACTCGAGTGTGATATTGATGGGAGAATGATTTATGGGCTGCGGGAAGGGGGAGGTTGGCGGGAATCGATTATCGGTTCGCTAATTACGTTAATAGATCGCTACGTGAGCTGCTGGACGTATGGCCTGGCGAATGAAAGGGACTGCCTTTTGTCCGTAAAAGCTTTAATCGGCTTTACTTATTTAGTAAATATTGTGCCTCGGCTTTTACGCACTGAGCTCGGCAAATTTATGGTTTCGTCGGCGCAGCCGAGTTGCAAAGTTGTCACTATAAAGAAAGAAAAGCGTTAAGTTACTTAGTTTACGCATTCAATGTTAAATTTATATTCGAGCCGGGTAATCTTAATGTGAGACTTTGTATTACGCCCAATTTTCAAACGGGCCAACTTTCTTCACAAAATTTAATGCAATAACGAATAAATACTTGGATTTTGAAACCGTTTTCGGTTTTTAGCCTCACAATACGACGAAATACAGTTATTTGTAAGTTATAAACGTTCGTCGCGTCCTCTTAGAGTCCAAAATAGATATAAGTATAAATATTGCGATTTTTGCAGTATTAATTCGAATTTGTGGGCCAAACCATGACTCGGGAGCTTTTTTCATCAAGAGGTAATCTGTTAATTCGCAGCTTTCTCGATCTTTAGTTATAATATAAACGACCTCACGATAGCGTCATCGATAACAGTCTATTATGTCACATATAATCTTCCCCCTTAAAATTAAAATTAAAGTTTTAGTGATTGTTATTCTGGCTTCTTTCCACCCCCCCCCCCCTCTAGATCCACACACCCACCCCCTTGGGCAGAAATAAATCCGCTGTCAATTACGTTTTGCAATAATTATGCCCATCGGTTAAATCTCACCGAAAGCCGCCCGATTAGCTGATGAAAAATAGACGAAAAGAGAAAAATAAATTCGCAACAAGATCCGCGAACGCCCGCGAGATATGTAGACAAATAACTCTCATGCACATTTTAAAAGCTCCCATAAATTTCCCTCTAATTAAGTGCATTATCTCATATACCCGGATGATAGGAGCATAATAGGAAACGCTAGGCCGTCCTTGCGCACCAGGAAAAGCTCGGCCTTAGTACGATAAACGGGGCCCCGGATAACTCGTAGTGGCTGAATTGCCGAGATAATTTATCCCGCGCCTCGGTCCTCGTCCGGCTATTTTTTCACCCCGTCGAAATCCCGCAAATCCACCCCGACACGTTGCTCGCGGAATGTGGCGAAAGCGCATATCTTGCCCTGGCGGCGCGATATAAATTGCCACGATGCCACTGTGACGGGAGGTGGAGGAGGTGGAGGAGGTGGAGGAGGTGGAGGAGGTGGAGGAGGTGGAGGAGGTGGAGGAGGTGGAGGAGGTGGAGGAGGTGGAGGAGGTGGAGGAGGTGGAGGAGGTGGAGGAGGTGGAGGAGGTGGAGGAGGTGGAGGAGGTGGAGGAGGTGGAGGAGGTGGAGGAGGTGGAGGAGGTGGAGGAGGTGGAGGAGGTGGAGGAGGTGGAGGAGGTGGAGGAGGTGGAGGAGGTGGAGGAGGTGGAGGAGGTGGAGGAGGAGGATGAGGAGGAGGGTCTGAATGAGGAAAGAGGAAGTGATGGGCGCGGCGCGCTACCGTCCTCGCATGCGGCCCACTACATAATTGCCATGATAAATATTGTCATAACGGGCAATTTGGTCGTGCTTTTAAAAAATTAATTCGCCCAATGCTGGTACATGAATTTCATCTGTCGCGGCAATTCTGAAATTTGCTATATCGACGATGCTTGTATTGAGTGTCGCCGAGGCTGATCTGTGGTACCTACCACGTATTCATTTAACTCCGTATTTCCCTTCGCATGTTTGGTCTTCATTTTCAAAGTACATCGAATGCTGACATTTAAATCAATGATAACGGTATCGTGCAAACACTCGTAATTCAATGAATGCGAAGCAACGCGCTTTTAATGGCAAGCGAACGTTTTTGCACTATGATTTGATTCATATCACCAATAAAATACGCACCTTTTATCACGGCTAATTAAACTTATAATACCTGCTACATTGAATAAGAGGATTAATTAAAAAACCATTTAATTTTAAATATACACTTAGGCTTAAATTGATCTTTCAATACGTAGCTAATCGTGATCGTTTTTTTAATGGCCTTTCATAATTGATGCTGTATTTTTTGCGTAAGATAAAAATAGCGATTAAAGGTTAATTTTTATTCTCTTTCTGTTTTTCTTTTTGTTTATTTTAAATGCTAAAAAGCACATAAAGCGTATAGAAATTCAAGATAAAATTAAAAAAAAAAAAAACTAACAGAGGAAAGAAGAGAAGCGGTGATGGGAAGAGAGAGAGAGAGAGAGAGAGAGAGAGAGATGAGAACGATGGGTCGCGGGAGGCGGATGGCGAGAAGGAGGGAGATAAAGGCCAGATGAGGTAAGCCACCTACCTATCAAGCTAAAGATACATCTCGGGGATACCGCTCT
>NW_011948416.1:8041528-8050664 GCF_000503995.2 Ceratosolen solmsi marchali | reverse complement strand
ATTCTTTTCATCTAAAAGAGCGATAAACAGAGTAAGAAATCGTTAAAAGAAAAAGAAATGCGAGAAAGTGGAGAAGCAAAAAGCTGATACTAGAGCTTGATGGATCCGTTGTTTAAAGAATTCAAGAGTTTTATATAGTTTTATATGATAGCTCGCGTCTTGCATTCACTATAGTTCATCAACATTTAATGCATCGGAAAATGTAGGTGAAATATATATTTTTTGCAATGTCAGGAAAATGACATTTATACACCTGGTGAATGCTAGATCGTAATCGCCAATAGATAATAAAAGACGCGGCTTTTGCCCCTTCGAATTGTCCAATATAAAGGAGAACGAATTATTGGGCTGCAATTGCAATTATATACTTTAAATTGACGCGCGCTAAGACAAATATTAAACTTTAGCTTTTATGAGCCGTGCAGGTCCCTCCCAAAAATTGCATTCCAACCATCTCTTTCTGACGATGAAGCGTTTGTGCGTCTTGACTCGTCGTAAATTAAAACTTTGCCCGAATTAATTACGTCAAAGGAACATCCGAACTAATTCTTCCACAAATCAGCGATGCTCGGTGCAGCGGAGCAACAAAAGCGAATAAAATAAAGTGTGGCCAGGAATACGAGAAGACACACAATGGGTCAAACGAATGCGCAAACTCTAAAGACCCTCGACCACATACGCTACGTCTCGAAATGAGATAAGCCATGAGTGCGCTAGAGGGAGCCCGCGAGCCCGTCGCTACCTCGCAAGTGAAGAGATGACGATGAATGGCGCCCCCATAAGGGAGCGCGAAGAGGGGAAACGCGAGAAAAAGGATGATAGGGGGATGGGGCAAGTGGAAAGAAGAGGAAGAATCCAAAGAGAAGCAAGAAGGTGAAGCACGAAATGAGAGAGAAGAGGAGGACGAAGAAAAGGAAGAAAAAGAAAAGGAAACGAGGTCCGAGGAATAAGAAGTTAAGACGGTCTGGCGTGGCCGCGCAGCCTCGGCGACGGCCCCGGAGGTGATGACCTGCTCAAGGCCACCCACTCAAGCTGGCCTCCCTGCGCATACTCTCCGCACCCGGAGAGTTATCCCTCGTATTTTTCTGGCTCTCTTTACCCCCCACTACCGCTCCTGGACTGACTATCCCGTCTCCCTCCGCCCCCGTCATCCCCTTACACCCCAATATCGCCATTATGCTTTACCTTTTCCATCCTGATACACGCGCGTGCGTGCGTGCGTGCGCGCGTGCGTGGGCGCGCGGGCCCGCGCCTCCAAGTACACGCATGTCTATTTGCTCTTGATTATACGTGGGATTTATAAGTGCAAGTAGGCGTGCGTATATATGGCGGCACGTGCCTTTTTCCAAGGGAAAGCGGCAGCTCTAAGCGCGCCGCTCAGGTGAAATTTCTTTCTCTCGCTTTTTCACCAATGAACGTACTTTATGACTTCGGCAATATGAATGTGCAGTTTTATGTGCGCGTGCAGCACGGCGGTTTATTAGCCGATTGAGATGTTTACATAATGCACTCAATAAAATTTCGGTTTAGTTACTTATATTGCCGTGAATTGCGCATGCGTGCATTAAATACAAATCGCTGCTTATATTTCTTTTTCTTTTATAATTAACAACTTATTCGTTCGAAGCGTCCATGATTTAAATTAAGCGTCCTGATATTATTTTTATATCCGATTTTATATTCTAAATTTTGCTTGGAAAGAAGAATATTCGCCTGTAGTTTAACATTCACAACTCTAATAAACTTGTAATAAATAAAATAAATAAGGTTACTTGTAATAAACTTGTAATAAATAAAGTAAATAAAATCACTTGTAATAAACTTGTAATAAATAAAATAAATAAAGTTACTTGTAATGAAAAGATATGAAGAATAACGAGGAACAGTAAAAATCATTATAAACATGAGAAATTGTTCGTTTAAGTCTAAATTTATTTATTAGGAAAAGTGAAAATCGACGTTAATTATTGGCTTATTGTTATGTAATATTGTTATGTTCAAGATTTTTGTTTTGCTCTTGAATACTCTAATGACAATTTTTCTCGTTCTACATTAATACGAGGTGACACGAATTCCAACATTAGAAATAAGACATTTTACTTGCCATGGCCAACAATAATTCTTTACTAATTTTTATATTTTCGATGGTAATAAGGATTCGATGGATTCTTCATAATTCATCAAAACTGTCAGAAATTTCAGAAATAAAATTGCCAAAAAAAAAACGGAGAAAGTGCAAAAACAGTTTACTCGATTATAAAATGGTAATAATGACTATTATGATATAGATCACATAATAGATAATAATACACATTCAAAACGTAATTATAATTTTGTCATCATTGCTGTATTATTTAATACTAAATTGTATTATCAATTACTCGAAAAAGTCATGATTTTTTTGGATTCGCGATGGAATGAGTCATTTAAAAAGCATAGTTACTGAACATTCCGTGACTATTACATTCGCTACTAAATAAGCTTAAATTTGCTAAATAAAAAAGAAAAGAAATGAGTCACTTGTTGCTATCGTCCTCCCATGTATAATCTTAAACTTGAATGTAACTATTACAAAATCTTTCCTTTTCCTTTGTGAATTATAAAAGCAGGACATCGTTAAATATATGCAGCTCTATTATGTCATCATAAATATTATTGAGCTACAGTTCCAATTCCCATAAAGAGATTTTATATCGACCTCGAGAGTCTCCACTACTAAGTGTAATGCATTTAAAGACCTCTCCTCCCCCCCACCCCTCCCCCCCGTCACCGCCAATCAGCTCCCAGTCCCACAGCCCAGGCCACCCCCTCTCACTCGCCCGTTTCAATAATCGCATTGCTAGAATCTATCAAAACACAATTAAATAAATCATTGATACTAATGGAAAAAATAAATTTTACATGAATAGTCACTCCAGCGGTGGAATAAAATAATCGTATTGTCGTATTTACAGAAAGAAAAAAAAACGGGAATTGGGGGAGGGGAGTGGGGGGGGGCAATGCATGCTACTCAAACATAACCGGACGCAATAATGTCGAAACGATATCAGTTTGATGACCACCTTCGTAATGACGCAATGGTGCATGAATCACTTAACTACACAAGCGGTGCTATTGATTGTAGATAAAGATTAAAAATCGATATTTATAAAGAACTGTAAAGTGAATCGAGTGACTTCCAATGAATAACGACGATAAGCAATTGCGCGATTATTATCAGCAGCGGCGCTTGCCAAATGGAAACGCAAAAACTTCTTAAAGCATAAGTAAAATACCTAAAGCATCAACTTTAGAAGGACAGATCAATCTTTTAGGCCTCCATGCATCCATCCGGTCTGGCTCTATTCTACTCGCTGTCTTCCCCACTGTGCTTTCAGGTTATGTCCCCCCTTTTTTAAGCCGTTAGCGCGCGTCAAGTCGAGTGGCTTCGCTGCATTTTCTTTTTCTACATCTCCGTCTACCGCTACGGACATCGCGAGACGAAAAGGATGCTCCCTTCTACTCCTCACTCTCCTCCTCCTTCACCCCCACTCCCGGACCGCCACCACCACCACCACCCCCTGCCACCCCATTTCGCTCTATCTCATTCTCTCGCACGCGCGCACGTTGGAGGAACTCCTTATCGGTCAAGTACACCTAGCGCCGATGTATGGGGAATGGTGCGCAAGCCGAAGGAGAGCCAAAAATAAACGCCAAGCCAAGCGAGCTTTTTGGACTTCCTTTTGGCCCTACTACTCCTTTCCCGCCACTTGCTCCCCCTCCTCCTCCTCTTCTTCTTCGTCTTCGTCTTCGTCTTCGTTTTCGTCTTCGTCTTCGTCTTCTACTTCTTCTTCTTCCTCCTCCTCCTCCTCTTCTTCTTCTTCTTCTTCTTCTTCTTCTTCTTTCGCAGCTCGTTACGAGTATTATATATGTACAGGCCCTTATGCTACTCTCTGGCCTTAGGATCTTTTCCTCTCCTACGTGCTCTCACTCGGTAATGAGTGTCTTCGCCCAGTATACCGAATTCAAGTGATGTTTATCTCCCTCACTCTCTCTCTTTCTCTCTCTCTCTCTCTATCTCTTCCCCTCTCTTTAACTCGCCTTACTTGGTTTCAGAGAGGAATTTCGTCGGAATAATTTATACCGATCAAGTGTGTTTTATTGACAAAGCTTTTTGTTAACAGATCGATTAAATTGTTGCGCGATCGGTAATGGGAATTTTGACGGTTTTTTTCATTAAATAACCATCGAATTCCTTAGCGGACTTGTTTTGTAAGTCGATTTTATTAACGGCTTTATTCGAATAAATCAGATAAAAATATGCAAAATATCTTATCTAACATAATCTCATGAGATTCTTATAATCTCTTAAATTAGTAGGTAATCATATTGACTGACATTTAAGTAGCCTCGACGTCTGTGTGCGCACGTGCGCGCGCGCGCGCGTGTGTATGTGTCCCCTCTCACAAATCCTTCTTTGAAATCTCAGTCTCAATATTTTACATTCCGTATTACAAAATTTATTGAAAAAATAAAATAATCGTTCCATACTTTATACTAAGAGAATATGTATTGAATTTATGAATATTCAGCATTAAATTAAATCGAAGTATATTCATATTTATGGACTTATAGTAAAATGTATTTTTTCATTACATATTTTTAAACTAAAGTAAGTTAAATTCATTTCAGCTGAAAATAATTTGTTAAATAAAGGAAAAATAGAAGATAGTTAAATATATATATGTATATATATATATATATATATATATATATGTATAACAAAAAGCAAATAAAAAAAACATCATAACTACTCTGTAATACTTTTTCAATTTTACATCTAATAGAAGAAAAATGTGTTGTGAAAAATGAGCTTCCTCGGCAACTATGTTTTTTCACAATGACAAACGTCAATTAAAAATCGTAAAATGTAACAATCACCGCTAATCAGCAAAGTACCTCCGCCAACAACTACTTTCTACAATGGGCCACGATATTTACAAGCAGACATTCCCGAGCTCGATAAAAAACGCAATTCGATCAAGTTTCACAATTTATCCGACAAACGCATTAATGTGCGCCTGCGAAATTGAAAAAGGAGACTCGCACTTCGCGTACGAGTGTCCTCCCCGACAGATCTCGTCACAGATCGGATGTGCTTAATAATGAGGGTCCATTGGAGTCAAGTCCGCAGTTCTGTGCCTACCAAGCATGAGCTTGCGATTTCCTAGACTCGGCTGGGCTTCACTTTCATTAGCGAATGCGCTCGGTGTTGATTATAGCGAACGGAGATTCGCGTGCACATCGAGAAGCACTTTCGCAGCATCTAATGGACACTGAAAACCTTGGGCGCTTACGTTCGTTTTTCATCCTTTGCTCTTTCGCTTTTTCTTCGTTCACCTCTAGATGCCAGTCTGGCCTTCGGCGTTAAGCTGCATTACAAAGTAGAACATTCATTGGTAAAAAATATTTTTAATATTTTTAATAGGCTGCGACGCGGACTGCTTACGTCGGTCTAAGCAATCCTCGATTCTCTAATGATGCCTTTATTTCTATCTATCTTCGTCGATTTAGTTGGGCTCCTACTGGGCCTGGTACTGCCCGAAAATATCGAGCGATTGTTTTCCAAGAATCTCACCCTTTCGACGCCACTCAAACCGACATTTTTATAATTATTCGTTTATAAATGTCCGCTCGTTAATCGACTTTATGTTTATTGCCTTTCATTAATGACAATCCATGACAGTCCTCCGAATGATTATTCAATCGATAATTTCAATCGACAAATATTTGAATTAAGTAACAGTGGAGTTGAAACCTATTGCTGATTAATGGATAGGTAATCCGAAGATTAAGATCTAAATGAAATTCTCTTTTATCGTTTGTGATAGTTACTAATGCCTTGAATGCCTTAAAACTAAAGAGTACGTGCAAAGTGCACAGTTCTTGTATAATAACGAGTAATCGATATCATAAGACAATGGGTGAACATTCGTTATTTTACATATGAAATAATAAAGTGCTAAAAGTACTGCAAAGTACTAAAAGCAAGAGTACTTACTATATAACCATTTTGCACTTACAATTTATAATTTATCTTCTTGACCACTTTTTGTTCTCCAGGCGTAGTGTAGCGTAATACGTAGACTAATATTGATTCGAACGAAGCTACTTACAAGCACTGCTATTCGTCCATTACACTAATGTTACGATAATATGACACTTTATTTCTTATCTAGTCCGACATATACGTAAAACTCATTCGCGTGTTGTGTACTTCGTGACAATCCGAGATAAAAGGCCAAGTGATCGAAAGCCCATTCAATGTCAAGAGTAATTTTCTCCTGTAATAATAGATAGACGACCATACATTTAGCAACTCTAAGCTTCATTGGTATACAGACAAACCTTGGCGAAGCTATTAATTCCGTTTGATAAATCATTCACGGAACTGAGGAATATTATTTTATTCAAATCGATAGAAATCCACGTCCTTGCTCCGACTTTATTCTCATGCTCTCTATAAACCGATATGCCCACGTTTCTCAATCGAGACGTTTAGCTATAAACTCCCAGTGCACTGAATATGCTTTAATTCTCCGTTAACGTGAAATTCTAACGTCGAGCGTACAACTATTAGTTCAATTATAAAATTAAAAAGTCCTGCTTGTTGAGGCGTGTCCGATGTCACTGCGAATCCAGCACTCCTGTCACCAGTTATAATATACTTTCATTTGAAGTAACCACTCGTGATTTAAGGCTCTCGAGACCTATCGTGTCTTCTTCGCTCCATTAATACCGACATAATGCTCCATTGTCGATAGAACTTTCAGATATCTTATTCATTGCCATTATTGTCCGTGATTAATGTAACCGATGTCAATTAACTAATTGTTTGCCCTCGACCAAGAACTTGCGCCTATATACTTCACAATCCTATGAGACTCCTATATTATAACGTATCCCAAGTGTCGTGCAAAGCTTCTACTACCACCACCACCTTGGCCACTACATTCACGTAACATTTTCACAGTAGTCGTTTATATTTTTATTCCTCATCTCGCTTAAAAAGTCACGCATCCAATCGCTCGCTGACGAAAGCCGATGCAACGCATTGTGCAACCACAGCATCCGACAATTAAAATCAACTAAACCGATATAATGCCACGACGAATAGCTCGCTTATAAAATGCTTGGTTAAAGTCAAAGTGGATGTGCGTGGGAGGGAGGGAGGTGGATGGGTAAGGTCTCGTAAGGCCGCCACTACAAAAATTCGAGAATGCTCGAAACTAAAAGTGCACGTGCAAAATCTTAAAAATGAGCTCCCACCCGATCCGCCAGGCGTCGCTCTTATTCCTCGACTTCCCCCCGTCGATCCCCCAAGCTGAAAAATAAGCAGTCGCGCGCGGCCATTAAAGGATGGCATCGAAAAAAGGCACGAATGTGAGCAAATTCAGCGAAAGGGCGTAAAACAGTTGGGGAAGGGAGTACCGAGCGGTCGAGCCGATTCCTCGTACCGAATGCACTAAAGATGGGAGGGTTGAACGATCACGGCCTTACGCAACGCGGCTCAAAAGCCCGTTTAAAAAAGGATGGGCATAGAAATAAAAAAGCCATTTTTCTCTCTTTTCTCGTTGCAGCGCGAGACGAGCGGTACTGCATGAGGCGAATCACGAGAGACGCTAGAACGGAGGATAAAAAGCAGGATAAAAGTGAGTGTCTGTCATCTTCTTTTTTATGCTCTTTTACTTTGTGTCGCTCTTTCTTCTCTTTTTTTCTTTCTTTTTTTTATTTAACTTTGACGATTCGCCCTTTTTCTCTCTCAATTTTTTTTCTACGCCTTCCCGTTCCTTCACTGCTTTCCTTATCTGCTTTCTCTTCTTACCTCTTTTCAATCTCTGCCCTTATTTTTTCTACGCTCCCCCTCCCACTTTATGGCCTTGTTTTTTAGACGTTTTAGATAGCTCTTTTTACTGTTAAATGTTAAGATATGTAATAAGGCTATGGCTTTAAAGGCTCTCGATGAAATTATCTGCGAATGGAAAATTGCCTCGTATATATATATATATATATATATATATAAATTTGTAAATGTAACTACACGCCCGTCCGGTAATTTCTGTTATTACGAAAGTCATACGGTGCCAATGGCAACGCACACCGATTCATTTGCAACAATCTACTCGTCAAATAATATCGAGTGCAAGGGGCACTCACACGCAACATTTATAGTTGACTCGAAGATTTCGATGATTATTCGAAAATAACTAAAATAATCATTAAAGATCTATCGAATGCCCGAGGAGCTTATTCAAAAGCAAAATTCAGTATAATTATTTAATAAAAAGAGATAATTTCTGTTTTTTAATCAACCACAAATACTTTCATACTTATCTCACGAGTCTTATTTTTTTTCGATATTAATAATACCTTAATTTTAATAAGTAACATTAGTTTTTATTCGTTTGATAAAAGAGATAATGAAAACATTATGTAATGCAAATGGATATCCACCTTAACGAATTTTGGAAACATTATGAGTAATGAAGAAATCAAAGGAAAAAAAGATTTATTTGTTATTATTAAAAAAATATAACATTATTATTATTCAATATCATTGTTCAATACCCAATGTTCTAATAGAATTGTATTCATTTGCATATTTATTTATTCCAAAATTTATTTATTCGTAATAGCCAGTAGATAGATAGACGCGTCCGTGTGTATTGGGGGCGGGGCAGGAAGGTGTACAAATTACATTAAATATGTCGTGCTTAAAATAAATTCGTATATGTACATGTATATGTATCTAATTAGAATATAATAAAAAATTGAAAAATTGATTTTGTCCTTAATAATAATTGAGAAGATTAATTGTGGCACTCGATAAACATAATTTTTAATCAAATTAATCGACATTGATGATAAATTCGTTCGTAAAGGTGTGTAAAAATGTTACATTATAATGATGATTTTGATAGTACGAGGAACAATTGACATTTTAAACGTGCTTTAAAGTAGCTCTTACCTAGTAATAACAGTGGCGTAATAAAGGCAACAGTTTTTACGCTTCAATCATCCGGTATAACGAACAGCGAGCAAATAAAGCAGAAATAGTTGATGGTATTTCGGTGTGTCGATAACGAGTGTGCGTCGT